>NW_014541810.1:134638-145326 GCF_000741045.1 Vigna radiata var. radiata
CATTCTAGAATCCTTCTAGATAGGATATTTCTAGAATTCTATTTTGGACCCTCTTTAGTTTTGGGCCTTCTCTAGTCTTGGGCTTTTATCTTTTAGGCCCAATTTACATTCTAACTCTTTTTTCCTAGGAGCTTCTCCATTCTTCTAGAATTTGCATTACACTTTAACAGAAGTTGCCATTTGTTTGACGTGTGTCTATATAATATGGAAGTTAGAGATGCATGCAAATGCATTATGAGTTTTAGGTTAATACAATTAACGAATTCATCTTTTAATATTGGTGACATGCATCCTGTTCAAAAGCTTTTTCTATAGCAACCGTCTGTTTTGAATTTTAGTCTTCCTTTACTAACGATCACATGGTCGAGCATATCTGTTGTTTATCAAGCTCATTTAATACCATTTCAGAATTTCTATCTTCAGAATGCCTTTTCTATCTTCCTTATTCTTGTCTGCTGGTATAGGCTGTTGAGTTTGCACGAAAACTTGCCAGCAAACTCTTCTTTCAGCATGTTTTTGAGTGAGTCCAAGTACTACTCCATTTGGTGTTTATACTTTCTGTTTTATTTTAAACAAAAGAAATGAAAATTCTGACATGTTCAATTGTTTTGTTTTGCTTTAGTGAGAATCTATTTGAGGATGGTAATCACCTATATCGGTTTTATGATGACGATCCAACTGTGGCATCTTTTTGTTACAACATTCCAAGGGGGATAATTACTGTGAAACCTAAGCCTATGACAGAAGTTGCATCGAGGCTAAGGCTTTTGTCCTATGCAATGTTTGAAGCCTATGCCTCTGAAGATGGACGTCATGTTGACTACAGAAGTATGCATGGAAGTGAGGAGTTTGCAAGGTTTTTCTAATGCCTTTTGGCTTACTTACTCAGAAGTGCGATTTAACGATGTTATACATAGAATTAGCTCTGTTATTTATACAACTGTTTTTTTTGTTTAGATATCTAAGAATAATAGAAGAGCTCCAAAGAGGGGAAGTATGGGATTTGTCTAGAGAAGAGAAGCTTGCTTTTTTTATTAATCTATATAATATGATGACCATCCATGCAACCTTGGTATGGGGTCACCCTTCTGGAGCACTCGAAAGAAGGAAAATATTTGAAGACTTCCAATATGTCATTGGTGGATTCACCTACTCTCTTTCAGCCATTCAAAATGGAATTTTGAGGGCGAACCAGCGACAACCATATACCCTTTTGAAGCCATTCGGTGCAAAAGATAAACGTTTAAGGGTAAGATATCCTTGTTCTATTTTATATTCGTTCAACCTTTAAAGTGAAGGTGTTCATTCATGATCTAGCTTTGCTTGCATTCCCATGGCGTTAGATTTGCTTTATACCGACAGCAATACCTTATTTAAGTACTACATAAAAGGCTCTTCAAAGTTTATCTTCCTTATTCTTTAGACTGGAACTTGCCCTTGTTCTCTTTACAGCTCCTATACTAATTTGAATGTTAGTGACTTAGTAATCTAGGAGCCCTATTTTATTCTACCTTCAAGTCTCTTTTTCCTTGAGTAAGTAGTTACATGACTAGCATGTTTTTTAATGAGACACAGACTTAAGATTTGCACCTTGAAATATTGGGCTAGGTTCAATAATATTCTTATAAATCATGTATCAATATAAATTTCTTTTGAAGTTAGAGGGTAAGAGAGAAAGGATGGAAGTGAAATCGACTGATTCAGAGGTACATATGTTATGTTGAACACCCCACTATTTTTATACCCGCACATTATATACATTCATATATCCATATACTGTGGGGAAACTTTGTTCTAGGATAAGACTAAATTGGTGATTTACTCTTAAAAATTTAATTTAGGCTTAATTTAACCGGCTTTTAAGATGATGTTTATACTTATATACTATAATTTGATCATATCTTTAGTTGATATGAGATTCCCGACACACCCAATGTTGAAGGTTGGATATTTGGTAGTGGGAGTAAATATTTATGGATGATCTAATTGTAGAAGCACAATATGATTAACAAACTTCACTAGGATAGATTTTGAAACAATCTTAAACTATATGAAACAAAGAGACGTTAAGTTGAAATCATGTGTCTAAAGAAAAAACAAGTGTTTTATTTATATGGTAAAACAAAATCAATACAATAAACAAAGAAGATATGATATCCTCTAATTGCAAAGATATGATAGGATAAAGTAAAACATTTATTTTCTAGATATTCTTGATTCTAAAAGATTGTAAAAGATATTTTTTTATTATAAAAGATTTGAGCATCTAACTGATGTTTTCAGCTTGCTGTAATATGATTGATCTTTGATCATCTTAAAGACTCGGTTAATATGTCTTTCAATTATTCACTAAAGTTGACAAAACTAGTGGTGAGGTCTCCGTACTCTTAACTTTTCTCTCGTGAAATGTCAATTTGACTAAATATGTTTGGTCCTCTCGTAAAGATAGGATTAGAGGCAATGCAAATGTTGTTTGGTTGCCAACAAAAGGTGTATTTGAGAATTTTCGTGAAATTTTAACTCTGAGGAGTTTCTTTTGCCATGAGTCACAAGTGATTAATGTCATAGTCTTGTATTCTACTTTTATACTTGATCTTGTCACAACATGTTGTTTCTTATTTTTTCATGATAATAAATTACCTCTAATGAAAACAGAATACCCTAAAGTAAAAGCTCTATTGTCTGGTGACCGTGCCCAACTAGTGTTAGAATTTCCAACAATGTGAGTATTTCCCTTAACTTATTTTCTCTCCTTTTTTGTTAGGTGGCCCTCCCTTTCCCGGAGCCCCTTATTCATTTTGCTTTGGTATATGGTACTCGATCTGGACCCTCACTTCGGTGCTATTCTCCCGGGGACATTGACAGAGAATTAGCGGATGCAGCACGTAATTTCTTAAGAAACGGAGGCCTTTCAATAGATTTTACTGCAAAGGTTGCATATGCCAGTAAGATCCTTAAGTGGTAGGTTCTTTAAGAGACTCGGAATATGATTTATGTGCTTTAGGTTAATTTAAGACCAAGAAATATGATTAATGCTCACAGGTAACTTCTCAAGTTCTATACTTGACCTGGTTCAAAGTATTTAAGACGAGCAATATCCTTGAACTGTATATACACATTTATATACTTACGTAAAACTTCGAATATATGTAAACATACAATATTCCCTATTGTGATTGACTTGAAATGGTTGATAATTAATAAGTAGAAGTGTAATTGATTTGACTTTTAGGATTCTTATATTTCTTCATTTTGACACTCAGGTTTAGTGTAGATTTTGGTAGAAATGAGGTAGAGGTCCTGAAGCATGTGTCAACCTACTTACATCCCGCCGACTCAGAATTATTGTTGGACCTACTTGCTACTTCTGAGTTGAAGGTTATTTATCAGCCTTATGATTGGGGTTTGAACTGCTAGTGTGTTCTATAAAATTTATGTCAATATTACTCCTGTATTCATAGTAAATGATCCGTTATACAAAGTAGCATTAAAGTAATCTATACAATGTTAACTGTTTCTAGTTGATACCTCTTTATTGAAAGGTACACGATGTAGGCTAATAGGTCCGTAGAAAAAATTGATTCTTATTTTTTCGTGCTCTCTCCCTGTCTATAGTAACTTTTAGGTGCTATTTGTTGAGGAATGCAACTCATACTGACCCATCAGATGTACACCACGATCCGCATTTAAGCGTTTGACTGTGGAAATAAAGGGCAATGCCAACTTATGCATTTAAATTTTTTGCAGTACTGTATATAGAGGGTTCTCTATTCCTGAACTTTTGGGGTCTAATTCCTGCTATGTTCAAATAGACCTACTGTTGTATGCATTTATAAGGTAGGTTTAATTGATCTGAAGGTTCCAATTTGTGCATATTTGCGTCAATTAGGTTCCCGTATTTTAAAAAAGCTCAATTGGGCATCCTTTTATGTAAAATTGAATCAATAAAACTCTTTCTGTTAAATTTTGTAGACGGTGTTAAATGTGTTGCCGGGTGACACGCTGAAGTGGCATTTCATAGCCACGTGATACACCAGGTTTTAGATCTCTTCATCTCACGAGATACGTTGATCCACCATGACCCGCGATGGGTCGCCTTGTCGCTTGTTCACCAAGGCTGTTGTCGTCCACTGTCACTGCAATCGTCATCTAGCGCCCAACCTCTTCATCTGAAGAAATACACCGTCCTCCATTGCCCTTTACCTTTTCCCACCTCATTTTCCCTCTCTTCTTCAAAATTTGTTAAACAAAACAAAACGCCTTATCCCATGTCCTTAAACATATCAGGGTGCATGCAAATTTTTTTACCCAAAAAATCGATACAAAAGAGATGATAGAATGAAACAAAGGGGGTACAAAATTTGTGGACATAGACTGAAGTTCATGAGCTCAATTCAAGTCCCATATTCCATTCCTCAAATACAACAGTCTTCATAGGTTGCCAAGCCTTTAGTCAAATACAACAGTCTTCACAGGATGCCAAGCCTTCAAGATCAAACCAAAAGCACCTCTTTTGTGCAGATGTTGATGAATCAGTATGCGCAAAAGACTCCTCAATCTGAATCTCTCTCAAGAAAGATCACCACCGTCTTCTTGGGGAATTCTTGGAGCTTCCTAAACTGAGAACTTTCTCTGAAACAGGACAATGAAAATGTTAGATCACAAAAGTCTCAGAACAAATCATGTTCTGTTGTATTTATAGTTTTCCTGTCATTCTCCGTCGAATAGTCTATTAATCTAGTCGACTGTATTAAAACAGTTATAATAGAAAGTCAACACAAGGCTCCTCAGTCAACCAAATCAATGCACATTCATGACAGTTGACCCAGTCAGTCAATCCTAACTAACTTTTGAAAATATAGTCGTTGGAGCAAGTAGGTCCAAAGAAAGGGAGAATGACAATGATTCTTGATGAGAAGAATGAACTGATTCCTACACGAACAATTACTGGGTGGTGGATGTGTATTGATTACAGAAAATTAAATACAAGTACCAGAAAGGATCATTTTCCTTTAGCTTTTATGGACCAGATGCTAGAAGGACTGACTGGATAGGCATACTATTGCTTCCTTGATGACTATTCTGGATATAATCAAATTATGGTGGATCCTGAAGATCAAGAAAAAATAGCCTTTACACATGTCCTTTTGGTATATTCGCTTATAGAAAAATGCCATTTGGATTGTGTAATGCTCCTGCTACATTTCAAAGGTGTATGCAAGTGATCTTTGCGGAGTTTATGGAGAAAAGCATAGAAGTTTCATGGAGATTTTTTAGTATTTGGAGATTCTTTTCAGAGATGTTTGTTCAACCTGGATGTTGTTCTTAAAAGGTGTGTTCAAACGAATCTTGTTTTGAACTAGGAGAAATGCCATTTTATGGTTACAGAAGGAATTGTGTTGGGACACAAGATTTCAGCCAGGGGGATTGAAGTTGACAAGGCAAAAGTGGAGGTTATTGAAAAGCTTCCACCACCATCAAATGTGAAAGGAATTCATAGTTTCTTGGGGCATGCTGGTTTTTATCGGAGATTCATTAAAGATTTTTCGAAGATTGCTAAGCCATCGAGTAATCTGCTTGTTAAGGATACACCGTTTGAAATGAGTTCTGAATGTTTGCAATAGTTTGATGTCTTAAAGAAAAGCTTAATTTCTGCTCCTGTAATTGTAGTTCCAGATTGGAATAAAGACTTTGAGCTTATGTGTGATGTCAGTGATTATGCTATAGGTGTTGTGTTGGGCCAAAGAAGAGAAAAGGTTTTTCATGCTATTTACTATGCTTGTAAAGTTTTAAATGAAGCTCAGTTGAATTATGCTACTACAGAGAAAGATTTTTTAGCTATAGTTTATGCACGGGAGAAATTTGGATCTTATCTCATTGGATCTAAAGTGATAATCTATATGGATCATGTAGCTATAAGTACTTATTGACAAAGCCAGACTCAAAGCCACGATTAATCAGGTGGGTGCTTTTGTAACAAGAGTTTGACGTAGAGATTCGTGATAAAAAGGGAAGTGAAAATTTAATTGCTGATCACTTATCTCGGTTTGTCAACACTGAAGTAACGAGCAAGGGAAAAGAAATCTGGGAGTCTTTTTCAGATGAAACTCTCTTGTACATTCAACAGAGGCCATGGTTTGCTGATATGGCTAATTTTAAAGTTGCAGGTGTTATTCCTGAGGAATTAAACTGGTAACAGAAAGAAGTTTTATTCTGATGCTAAGCAGTTTATATGGGATGATCCGTATTTATTCAAGATTGGAGCAGATAATCTCTTAAGGAGATGTGTAACGAAGGAAGAAGCAGAAGGAATCCTATGGCATTGTCATAAATCTCCTTATGGGGGGTCATTATAATGGAGAGCGAATGGCTGCAAAAATTCTTCAATCAGGATTTTATTGGCCTACTTTGTTTAAAGATGCTCACAATCATGCTAGGAATTGTGACAAGTGTCAAATGACAGGAGCTATTTCGAGAGGACATGAGATGCCGTTACAGGGTATTTTGGAAGTTGAAGTTTTTGATTGTTGGGGTATTGACTTTGTTGGGCCTTTTCCACCATCATTTAATAATGAATATATTTTGGTGGCTATTGATTATGTGAGTAAAAGGGTTGAAGCTCTAGTATGTCCAAAGAATGATGCTAACTCGGTGAGTAAATTCTTGAAAAGACAAATTTTCTCACATTTTGGAACTCCTAGGGTACTTATCAGTGATGGGGGATCTCATTTTTGTAATTCTCAGCTTGCCAAGGTACTTAGACATTACGGGGCGAAACATAAAGTGACTGCACCTTATCATCCACAAACAAATGGTCAAGCTGAAGTATCTAACAGGGAAATCAAAAGGATATTAGAGAAGGCAGTTGCTTTTTCACGAAGAGATTGGTCACATAGATTAGATGATGCTCTTTGGGCATATAGGACAGCTATGAAGACTTCCATGGGGTTATCACCTTTTCTGATGGTATATGGGAAAGCATGTAACTTTCTAGTAGAGATGGAACATAAGGCTTTGTGGGCTTTGAAATTTTTAAATTTTGATCCTCATGAAACTCAAAGCAAACGTAGAAATCAATTGTTGGAGCTTGAAGAGATGCGGTTACATGCATATGACTCATCCAAGAGTTATAAAGAGAAGGTGAAATTTTATCATGACAGGAAGCTAATAAAGAGAGTTTTCAGTCCAGGGAAGCAGGTGGTATTATTTAATTCAAGGTTGAAGTTATTTCCTGGGAAGTTGAAATCAAAATGGTCGAGACCTTTTGTAATAAAGCGTGTATACCCAAATGGAGCTGTGGAGTTGGAGAATCCAAATGATGATGGTTAGTAGCAGAGTTGGGTGGTAAATGGTTAAGTCCCTGACAAGTGTACCAGATCGTTATCAAGTAATATAAATGGGTAAGTCCAAGTATTGTTTCCCAAAGGACTCTTAGGCCTTACTTTTCATGTAAGCCAATCGCATAAGACTTGAGAAGAAATTAATTTTTGGTTTTGAATGCAAAAACAAAAGTAAACATGCAAATGCAATGAATCAATTGGCTAAAGAAACTATGAATGAATGGAGTTGTTGGGGTTTACAATTTCATCTTATCTACCCTCTTATATCTACTTTTCTTATTCAATTCGCTTATTTATCAAATTGCCATGCAAACTTTATTGGTCTACCCTTAACCCAATTCCTTGGCGAAAATAGCCTATTACTAATTACCAGCTTGCTATCCCTAGCCTCCCCTAGCAATTAATAATGCATGATCAATAGAAGCAAAATACAATTGATCGTCCTACCCCTATTCCTAGGCGGTATTACCATAATCAAGGAATTCCCCCGAGTTCATGACATTACTGTACGTTCCCGTATCAATAAAGACAAACAACATTTACCGAATGAGTTAAATGATAAAATCATTAACCAAAGGTAACGAACCCAACAATTGATAAAGATAAGCATATGCAAGAATATAAAGAAGATAAAAATTTTGATGTAAGAGAGTTTTAAGAGATTACATTGTTCCCCAACAACCTAGAGTTTAGTTCACCATAATCATGGTTGAACTAGATGAAATATAATGAAAGAATGGAAGAAATAACCCTAAACTTGGTAGATTGGAGCCTAAGCATCCAAGGAACCTCCTCCAAGGTGTGTGGAACAACTCTGGACGTTTCTCTCTGCCAAAAGATTACATTTTGATTCGCACTAGGGCTATATATAAGCCAAAAAGATAACAAAAAGATTACAAAATTTAAGCTAATAAAAAAAGACAACCGCGCAGGCGCCTAAGTAAGCGGTTTCCCCTTTAGTCGTTGATCACTCTAGACGCTCAGCGGTCCATTCTAACGCTCAACGGTTCACTTGACCCTTCTTTTTATCCTTTTTCTTCCTCTTTCACGGGTCTAAGTCCACCTTACTTTACTTCCATCTTCAATTCACCTTAAAACCTTGCAAAACAATGTAAAAGCAAGCATAATTTCTCAAAACCAACTTTTGACTCTCTCATCACTCAACTAAGTGTTTTACTTGATTTTAAGCTCATTCTAAGTTAAAAGGTGTGTTTTGATATCAAATTTAAGTATGAAAATAACGGTTTTTAGACCGTTATCAATGGTCAGAGGCTCAAACATTATTTGGGAGGAGAGGTGGAGCAATTATCCACGGTAATGATGTTGGTGGATCCATGAGGTTTGGGTTAGGCTCGTGACGTTAAATAAGACTATGCATGATGAGTCACTCAATGATGATGATTGAGAATATGTATGTTGATATCCAAAACTTTGATGGGTGTCGCACCCCATGCAAAATTTAATGTGCATAAAAGAATTGCAGTATAGCTAGGGAATGACCCCTAGGTTGTCTCCCAAAGACCAATTTTGCGGTTCGAGAATCGAGTCTAACACGAAAAGGGGGAGGGTTTGGTAAGGTTTTGCAAAACTTATAGAACTCAATAAAGACACAAATGCAAACAAAGATGTAAACACAGATCTAAAGAAAACAGTTTCAACACATAATGAAAATGGTTGGTCATTAACTTAATTACAATATTTCCCATCACAGATTATCTAAATAAAGGTGCTACTCGGACCTCTAATCCAACAGAGTTAACCGACTAAGCGAAGGTTAACCCAGTTTTCATAAAAGCGAACTAGGCGGACACAGTGTTAATGTCAAATCTAATTTACACCATGCAGTTACATCGACTAAGCGAAGATGTAACACCAACTGGGCAACTAAGCGTATACCCAATTGCAAGTGCAAAAATAGAATTCACATTAACCAAGCCAGAGTGCACAGACAATCACAATTCAAGAATCTCAAGGAAACAGTGCAATATCGTCAATGACCAACCAAACTAATTTAAGCTACCATGGAAATTAAATTAACACTATTAAAGACCTTAGACAACATTCAAACATCAAACGTTGCTACAAACAAATTAACAAACACAGTTAAAAATAATTAAATTCAACACTAACTCAAACACATTAAACTCAACCTATTAACTCAATTAATTAAAAACCAAAGAAACCAACAAGCGTAACTTAATCCTAGCAATTAATTTGACTAAATGACAATTAACAAAGGAATTTAAAAGTCCAATTGGCCAAAGAAAAACACATGGCCGTGAGTCACCATGCACCCAAGTCAAACTTCAAATTCATCTTCTATAAGTCACAAAATGTGTTGACTTCTTCTCCCATGTGCATCATTTTTCAAGAAAATAAAAATGTGTCTTAAACATCACTATTAAACCATGCCTTTATCCCTTTCCATGCAGCAAAAACGAACTCCCAACACCAAGGCACAAAAATTCACGGGAACTACCAAGCTAATAGCAAAAAGTGCTTCAAAAACCAACACTAATGGAAAGATACTTTGGATGCTTCAACTAATGTGCCATGTAGGCAAGTAAAATGAAAATCAAACACAAAACATTCCCATCTCAAGGTGATTCACGGCAGAATTCTATGCAAGAGACAAAAACTCAAAGTGGAAACATTCTTTGAGTCAAAACAAGCAACTTTTATGTTGGTCCAAAAGTGGTAAAAATTAAATGAAGCAATTTCCTCTCTCCTACAAACACCAAACAGTTTTTTTTCAAGAATTATGCATCCAAAACCTTTCTTCCACTCTTCAATACAGAGAATGACTTCAAGAAACCAAATCTAAAGTTGCAAATGAACACAAAAAGCATAAACCCAAACTTCTACTCATCAACCCATCTTCAACACTACCATTTCTTCAAGTTTCTTTGCAAAAACGAAAATGATAACCAAGCTATCAATTCCAGCTTTGTCCAGCCACCATAACAACACAAAAATCTGGTCCATTCCTTGTTCAAACATTATTGACAAATTGGCAAGCGTACCAAATCGTTCAAGTAATAATAAAATTGGAAGTCGAAGTATCATTTTTCCAAGAGACTCACGGCACTAAACTGTTGTGCTTTTGCTTAACCAATCAAGACTATAAAAATAATATTTTGGGATTTTTATAAAGTGCAGAAAAATAAACATGAATGCAATTTGATCAATTGAGGTTAAAAACAAAACAATGGATGAATGGATGTTGTTGAGTACTAACAAATTCATCTATTCCACTCTCTCTTACATACTACCCTTGAATATTAGTTGATTGATTCAATTGTTATGCAACTTTCTTAGCCTCCCCTCAACCCGATCCCTCGGCGAAAA
>NW_014541810.1:145708-157432 GCF_000741045.1 Vigna radiata var. radiata
TGGAGAAACTAGGTGAAGAATGGAATGAAAGAGATACAAACCCTAAAAAGGAGAAAANGAGAGCTGTCACCATCTCCAAATCTACCCCAAAGGGGTGAAAAGTGTGTTTCTGTGCCTAAGCCATCAAAAGATTAAAACCCTAAGACGTTCTGGCCTTTAAATAGGGCATAAAAATGACATAAAACTAGTCCAAGCCCAAACAGATCATAAAAAATAACATAAAACAGGTTCAGGCCCATCTGACAACCGCCCGACGCCTAATTTCACTGCCGGGCGGTTCTGCGGCTTGAGGGAAACTGCCCGGCGCCACGGTCTACCGCCCGTTGCTGGTCAACTGTGCTCTAGTTGACTGATTGACTTTTCCTGGTTGACTGGTTGACTGGTTGACTTTTCAAGTTGACTGGTTGACCTTTCTGCATATCTTCAACCTTTCTTTCCTTTTCTTGAGTCTAAGACCTTCATCTTCAACTCCATTCTTTACTTTTCTAAAATTAGCTACAAAACAATGCAAAATAAGCATAAAATCTCTAAAAACAACTTTTGACTCTCTCGAGACTCATTTATTGAGTTTTCCTTGATTTTGAGCTCATTCTGAGTAGTAAAGGGTGTAATTTGATCCAAATTGACATATGAAAATAACTATTTTTCACGAAAACCAAGAAGAAAGGGTCCAAACCACAACACCACACATCAACTTAAGCTCTCTTCAACCCAAAAATCACATAGAACTCCATTTTTATCATCCAACCAAATGAAATGCAAGGAAAAACGAGAAGAACAGCAGAAAATGAAGAGGAAAACGAAATACAAAGTTACTCAAACCAACATCCACCATGGAAATGCAAGAACAAGCTCCAAAACTCAAACTCCAAGCATCAAGAACAAGCAAATGGAAGTAAAAATGAATGGTTTTTCACCATCAATGAGCTAAGCCAATCAAGAGTAAGTTAAGAGACAAAGAAAATCTGCAACTTTCTTCATTCAAATGGCCCAAAACCGAAATACTAAGCAAGCTCCCTTAAGGCATGTTCATCCATGAAACCCTAGGAGAGAAAAGTTTGAAAACATGAAGTATGAAGTGTGGCTATGGGAGCCCAAGAGTATGTCTCGGCATTCTCCCCTCTTAAGACCATCCAAGTCTCTAAAATTGGTGGGGACCACCTTCTAATGAAACCCTAGCTAAAAGCCACATGTCCTACACATGAGTTTTTTACAAAATTGCCCCTAAAAGGGTCCAAAACACCTAATTCTAATTAAGGACTTCTGGAAAACGAAATTACAACTTTAATTAGAATCTAAATGACTAAATGTTGAGCCTTTGAATGTGTCATGCCATATCCTAATGCTCTAGATGATGTTTCCACAACTTCCCTGCAACTAGAAATGCACTTAATCAGCTCAGAAAATCCAAATTAGCACAATTACGAATTTCTGACCAAATTAAGTAGAATTCGGAAAACGGGGAAATAATAGACAATTAAACACAATTTCCTGGTTTATTTAAGTGCAATAAACTAAATGTAGTTCAAGAAATAACAACTCATCAATATCCAGGTGAATGGTTCACTAACTTTGTGAATAGATGTGTGGTGGTTTATGATTGTGATTGTGATGCTAAGTAGGATGCATGATTGGTATGTGAGAAAGCATGTTGTGTGAGGTATTGAGCTCCAGAGTTTTTCTTGATGTATGTATTATTCATAGGAAATCATGAATGATATTGCCTTAGTCTTAATAATTGATTGAATTGCATGTTTATGTCATATGATCAAGGCCATGTTGGGAAGCCCTTACTTAGCTAAATTTTCGCCCAAAGTGCTTTAAATGTTACACCCTTCTTTTTGAACCTTGGCCTTAAGCAGGATGAAAACGCTTGATTTGAAATTATTTACCTTGAGTTGGGTTGAGATTAATTGTATGTGTTGAAAAGGTTCAAGTTTGGCGTTGTATGGGGAAAGTTGAATGGAAAGGAATAACATTGTGCATAAGTGTTGAAAAAGAAAAATGCATGAGAAAAAGAAAGAAAGAAAGGAAAAGAAAAAGCATGAAAGATGAGCTCAATGTAAAAATAAAAGAAAAGGGAAGGAGTTGGAATGAGTGAGATTGGTGAAAAAGAGATTTGTGCTTGAGCTTTGAAAGTTATAATAAATCTCTTAACTCAAGGATATTGTGATCTAGAAAAACCAATTTTTCTTGTTAGCCCAGCCTTAATACAAGCCTTGGAAAAGTCCTTGTGATGGCATTTGCATGTGAAGATATTGATTGTTTTAGATGAATGACAATGTTGTTTTATGTGACATGTGAATAATAGAGAGTGGAGTGTCCTCTTAAACACTTGAGTGATTGAGTGAAACACTTGCTTGGTGAGAATTGTTGAAGTCCATGTTTACATCTATGCTTAGTGGATTGATCATTCATAAATGAAACATCTGTTGGGAAATATGTGTTTATGTGAACTAAATTGGATTGAAAGCATGCATGCATCTTTATAGGATACCACTGAAGGTCTAAATTGAATAAATAACTTGTTGTGTGGAAAAGGATTTTTGAAAATGTTGAACTATTTGAAGAAGAAGTGGAAAACCATGTTTTGTCTTGTTTGCTTGAGGACAAGCAAAGTTCTAAGTTTGGGGTTGAGATAACAGTCTAAAAACCGTTATTTTCATGCTTAAATTTGATATTAAGACACACCCTTTATGGCTTATAATGAGCTTAAAATCAAGAAAAACAATTAGTTGAGTCATTGAGAGTCAAAAGGTTGTTTTAGAGGTGTTATGCTTAGTTTTACATTGTTTTGCAGGGTTTTGAGGTGATTTGAAGATGAAAGTGAAGTAAGGTGGACTTGTGCTCGTAAAAGATGAAGAAAAAGGATGAAAAGAAGAGCCAAAGGAACTTCTGAGTGCCAGAACAGACCGTTGAGCGCCCAGTGCGATTAGAGGCAAACCGCTGAGCGGTTAAATTAGGCGTTGAGCAGTTGTCTGTTGGGCTTGGGCTTAAATTCTGTTATTTTTCTTTGTTATAAATAGCCCCAGTACGACTTAAAACGGGAATCTTTGGCAGAGGGAAACGTCCACAGCAGCTCTAGACACCTTGGAGGCCGTTCTTTGGATGCTTAGGCTCCAAACTACTCAATCTAGGGTTTCATTCTTCCATTGTATTTCATCTAGTTTCACCATGATAATGGTGAACTAAACCTTTTGTTGTTGGGGAACAATGTAATCTTTTGAAACTCTCATATATCCAAATTCTTATTTAATTCATATGCTTACATATGCTTGATTTATCAATTGTTGGGTTCCTTACCTGTATTTAATGCTTTTATCGTTTAACTCATTCGGTAAATGTTGTTTGTCTTTATTGATATGGAGACATACAATAATGTCATGAACTAGGGGGAATTCCTTGATTATGCTAATACCGCCTTCTCTCCCTTTGTGCAGTAACAAGAAAAGAATGCTCAAGATATAATGTGCTGTTAAAACAAAAAGGGATGCATCAGTATAAATGAGCAATGATATAACATGCATTGATGCTCCCCCTATCACATTTATTCACATGTGAAAGATAACTCCCTTGAAATGTTGGCATGTGAAGAAATATGTGTAACAGTGTAATACTCCACCTGTGATCATGCATAAAATTTTAATCCATATCAGTTGCATAATGTAGTACAGATAATCAAAGTATACAATCATCAAAACATAGAATTGTATCACATATAAGATATCAATCAATTCTATCATGTGATGATACAATTTTCAACAAGCTCACAATGTTATCTCAATCAAGATATGCATAATCAATTTAGAATAGAGATAAATTTTAATAATCAGGATATGATAATCAATCAACAAAAATAACCAAATTCTAGACATGGAATTTGTAACTGTGTTACTGTCCAGTAGATTGAATTAATTTCCCAGTCGAATACATTGTTTTCTAATGATGTTGCATTCCACCTGCAGTTTCCAAAGCAATGTTTTTCCTGCAAAACCTTTCAAAGATCTTTTGCAGATCAAGCATTTTAGTTATGCAAGAAATATAATCCATAAGAAGTTAATATGCAAAGATATGTAACAATTTAAGAACAAGCATAGTAGACTTCAATCAATACATAGTCGAATCAATCAATCAGAGCAAACAATGTCAAACAGATTAAAACAACTGTAATTGATTCAAACAACTGATTTCATTTCTTGTTCTAAGATATTACAATGTAGAGATAGAACAAGACAGAAAACAAAATGATGGCATACTAAGCCATTTACAAAACAATCAGACACAAAGAAACAACCAGGATAATCACAAAACATAGGACAAACATGTTTCCTAGTTCCCTAAGCGACTTAGAAGGTTTCAGTTGAATCTTTTTCATCAGAACTTTCTACCCCAATTGTAGATTAGCACGACGCATCCCTGTAAGATTGTCAAACTTATAATGCAGAATTCTTATTTGTTAAGCAGCATATTTCTCAAAATTTATTTTAGGAAAGAAGTTTGTTCCGGTTGCTGTCATAGCTGATGTTTTTCCTGTAGAATTCACAGAAAAATGTTCTCCCATGAATCTCCATCCATTCATGGTTTTTACTAACCCAAGTGACATAAGAGAATCTCTGTCAAATGCATTTGAGGAACCCCTGATACATTTTTGCTCATTATCGACGTCAACGCCTAGGAGTACCAAGATTTTGCTTACAAGACATGCAAATGGTAGATGCAGTGATCTTCTTAGAGTAGCGTATTCCATGTGATCTTTCACCACTTGCAACCAGTTTGTGGGAATGCTATTTTTAATAGCATGAAGCAGATAAATGTCCTCTATGGTCATCTGGTCTTTCTTGTCTCTATTGGGTAAGATGATCTTTGCCAAGAGATGTGCAAGAATTTTTTCTTCTTTCAATAACCCTTCATGCGCAAAAATATTTTCAGTAGAATACACCCCTGGAAACCTCATCCATTCTTGACAAACTCGTTTCTTGCACATCACGGTATTTACTTCAGTTGTGCGTAAGTGCGAATAAGCACCTTTAGACGACAGATTTGTCACAATGTTCAAGATAAAATCATCAAGATGAACGTTAACCCCCTTTACCTTGGAAAAGATATCACCATTTTCTATCCTTAGATTATGATAGAACACTTTGACTAGGTCAGGATACCGGCATCCCTTCATCTGTATAAAGTCGGACATTCCTTGCTTTTCTAACTAGTAAGGAAACATGAACCCTTCTCTTTTTGAATATTTCTAGATTAATGTTCATTGGAGTAACTATGGTTTTGAAGGAACCACTCAGAAAGCTTTGGCACACTTCTTCATCACTGATCCATCCCAATGGATTTGATTCCTTGATGATGGTGAACTGCATTTCTTTTTCTCCATTTCCAGAGCGACTTGAGGAACCCATGAAAGCCGACATCGAAGGATCAAAAAGCAACGTCGCTATGAACGCTTGGCTGCCACAAGCCAGTTATCCCTGTGGTAACTTTTCTGACACCTTTAGCTTCAAATTCTGAAGGACTAAAGGATCGATAGGCCACGCTTTCACGGTTCGTATTCGTACTGGAAATCAAAATCAAACAAGCTTTTACCCTTTTGTTCCACACGAGATTTCTGTTCTCGTTGAGCTCATCTTAGGACACCTGCATTTCTTTCAAGGATTAGGGAGTTTAGGAAGATGACAAGACAGAAGTGCAGACACATAGTAAAAGAGTCCCTTATAAAGAAAAGGTATGAAGGACAGAAGCCCAAAAATGACCCATTTTGATAAAATACAGCGAATGTAGACGATTGAAAACAGAGACATAGTCGAATACATTAAAAGCAAAGTTGACTAATGTATGACATGAGAAATTCTTAAAACAGAGTCTAACTCAAACATAAAGCATAGTCGAATGAATTAATAAAACAATCGACTAAGCGTCATGAGAACAACTTTTCAGACTCATTGCAATCAATCAAGCATACAAACAAAAAATCATGCATTCAAGCAACATCAACTAATCAGCTCAAGCATAATGCAGCAGAATAATACAATTTACCCGTTGTAGATACTCAAGATTTTGATTTTCCAAAGTGATGCATCCTTGAGTTCAAACTGCATCTGCTATATATCCTGCAAAACAGTTTAAGCTTTGGTTGCAAGTACCCATTTTACTTTGGGTCCTTCATTGTCAGTTCTTTTAAGTTGTTCCTTTGGTTTCCATACATATAAACCTTTTGGAATAACAACATTTCTGTAATAAAAGTTTCTAACATTATGACCAAAACAATTCCAATAGAAACAAGCATGTTTAATAGGTTTACTCAAGTCAATAAATTTCTTTGCATTGATTTTATTAGATTGAGCTCTATAGCTTATTCCTTTTCTATATATAGCTCTGCCAGAAGATTTCAGTACAAAAATTAAATTGTCTCTACCTTGAGTGAATTTGGCTAGCGTGCTAGTCAAGTAATCTATTTTCTCAATGTGTGTAGGACATTTTTCACAAGGTTTTTCTACTGTAACAATTTCTATCTTAACTTCCTTAGCAGATAACAAAGCATCATTCAAAATCTTTTCTAATTTTTCATTACCAGAAACAAGGTTATTAATTTTATACTCATAGTCTCTCCTTTAAGAGTTCTGTCGATTAACCTTGTATTCCAGTCGCATTGCCTCAACATATAGTTCTCTGTATACTTGCAATAGTTGCTGATATTTAACTTCTATTGGTTGATTCTCGAATTTAGCATCGCTGTCATAGTCATTGATGAGTCGATAATTTATTGACTGTATTTAGTTTATTGCGCTTAAATTAATCAGGGAATTGTGCTTAAATGTCCGGTATTTTACCACTTCTGTGAATCGTGCTTAATTTGACCAGAAATTCTTATTTTAGTTAATTTGAATTATCTGGAACTAATTGTGTGCATTATTAATTGTAGGAAAATTGTTGAAATACAATTTGGGGCATTTATAGGGCTGTCACATAATTCACGACTCTCCACCAATGAAGTGTGCACTAGAAAGAGGATACTATGGTGATTTTATGGAAAAGAGGTGCTTCATTATTAGAAAAAGAGTGACATCCAGCGAAGCCAAAGCGCAAGCACGGTGTTATTCAATTGGGGGTGCACACAGATGATGAGCTGTACAAGCTGATTCCAAATTAAAAGCGACCCATAATGATCATTGAGAGAGCTAATAGCCGCAATTGAGAAATGGACAATTGAAGAAGTGGTGATTGAAGAATTTATTCTCACTTGCAATGACGTGCACGACCTGGACACGTTGGCAGTTTGCTAATTTCACTTTTAAAAGACAATAGCCCATGAAATAAAAGTGCAGCATGTGTGAAGGACTACAACACGACCCACATTGAGATGTCACCTGCACGTTCATCCTGCAACTCCACATTCAAAGACGGTCCAGCCTTGGATCTGCAGCCTCCACGCAGCAGCTTCCTCCCTGTTTCACTCCATACTGCCACGGTCACGACCCATCTAGCAACGAGCACGTCCAACATTTAAAGAAGAAGGCAACACCTCGGTCCACAGTCTTCTTCACACTCCAAGAAAGTAGCAACACGTACTTGGGCTGGGAATCAACTTTCGGTCCAGCTGCAGTAATTGAAGCAGCCCATGCATTCTTGAAAGGATCAAGCAGCTTGGACGTGCAGCAGTCCTTCACGCTGCAGCTACTTATTCACTTGGTGCTTGGAGAGGTTGCAGCCCACCAACACGAAAGTCCAGAAGGCTCAGACCATGGCAGCAGAAAGCGGTCCAGCATCTCATTTCCACACCTCCATGCACACTCAAGCACATGCAACAGCTTTGGAGCTCCACATTCATGGGCCTGCACGTGTCCAGCCTCCAAGGTCCAGCTTAACTCACGGCCCAAAGCCATTTCACGGACAACCCTGCAGAAAGCGACAATAGCTGATCATGGGAGGTGCATCCAACATATTCACAGCCCAAATGAAGGAAGTCCAGCTGGGAGTTGCACTTGGAAAAGAATAATCCAGTAGCTGCAGCACGTGATTGGGAGAAATGGGTGCAACACAGAACCCTAGGGAGATTCCTAGGAGTAGCCGCCACCTTAGATGGATATATTCTTTTTCTTTCATGGGGAACAGTACAAAGACTTTTACATGATATTCCTAGGAGAAGAAATGGTTGGTCTGGAACGTGGTTTTTAGGGGCTGGAACGTTAGCATAAAGAGCTTTTCTTTAACTTTACAATGTAGAACTTGAGAGGAATTTTATTTTTCTTTATGCTGAAACCGAAGAGAAGAATGAATGTTTGATTGGAAGCTTCTTGTTTATTCTATTTTTATGGTCACGCATTTTTTTTTTCTAAGGGAGACCACATGCGGTGATTGCCACGTCCAGCTTAGGAGCACGTTACGCTAGTCCAATGATTAAAATCATTTATTTGCTTTTAGATGGGAAGATGTACTGATGTAGGTGCTAGAAGGAGGCAGACTCACTTTGCTGGAAAGGAAAAATGCGAACTTCAATTGTAGGAAGCAACGCGATGCTGGGATTCATCTTTGGAGACAATCATTTCCTTTCTTTAAGAAGAGATGGACTCGGTTATGTCCAGCCAACAAACACTGATTTCAGTTGGGTGCACTCACGGTTCTTTGGGTTTTTGGTGAAGAGGTGTCACGGCCTGGCTGGATTCTTCATGGCTATTCTTCCAAGTAGATGCGTTTTATTTGTTTAGCAGTTTCATTGCCACATGAAGCGTTGCATAATTGTCTTTTATTTTTTCTTTAGCTATAGAAAGTCTTTTTATATTGTGTTGATGCTTGAATCGGTGGTAATTTTATTTTACAAGTTCCAAGCTTTATTTTAATCTACATTTAATTTGTTAGTTCAACATTGCAATTTAAGAGTTTGGTCATTATTTCTTTCATGATAATTAGTACACATCTTGTTTTAGGATTGTTCAATTTACTATTTTCGTTCACTTTAATGCCTTCAATTATGTCCAATCGTGTTTAATTATGTTAGGTTGTGTTAATTTTAATTTAATTATTTTCATTCACAAAAACATTTTCAAACCCCCCCCCACTGTGTTAGACCTTATTCTGAACCGCAGTTGGTCCTTGTGAGACGACCTAAGAGTCACTTCCTAACACTATACTGCATTCTTTTATGCAATTAAATTTGTATGGGCCGCGACACTCATCAGTCATCTTGTGTTACTCCAGTCATGTAACAAATGTTGGATTTGATGAAGGTTGAAAAACAGTTATTTTCATATGTCATTTTAGACCAAATTACTCCCTTTACTGCTTAGAATCAAGCAAAACTCAATAAATGAGTTTGTAGAGAGTCAAAAGCTATTTTTAGCGATATTATGCTTGTTTTTGCATTCTTTTGTAGCATTTTTGAGAAAGTGTAGAATGGAGTTGAAGATGAAGGTCTTAGACTCAAGAAAAGGAAAGAAAGGTTGAAGATCAAACGGTTGCAGTGCAGAAAAGTCAACCAGAATGCGGAAAAGTCAACCAGTCAACCAAAAAAGTCAACAAGTCAACCAAAAAAGTCAACCAGTCAACCAGGAAAAGTCAACCAGTCAACCAGAAAAAAGTTGACCAAACCGCTGGACAGTTGACCGTGGCGCCGGGCGGTTATGCGGATTGAGGGAAACCACCGAGCAGCCATTTTTGGCGTCGGGCAGTTCTTTGATGGGCCTGGGTTTGAATTTTGTACTTTTCTTGGTTATAAATAGCCCTAGTGCGAGTTTAGATGTATTCTTTTCACAGTAGGGGGCGACCAGACCTAATTTTACTCTCAAGAGAGGATCTCTTGGATGCTTAGGCTCCTTTTCATCTTTTCTAGGTGATGGGTGTCGCGGCCCATACAAATTTGATTGCAATTTAGAAATGCAGTATAATGCTAGGGAATGACCCCTAGGTTGTCTCTCAAGGACCAACTGCAGTTCAGAGTCAAGTCTAACACGAAAGGGAAGGGGTTTTGAAAAGTGTTTTTGCGAATACGAATAACTAAATTAAAACGAATGGACATTAAACTCAACTGTGTAAGATAGAAAACATCAAGGTAAAATAAGGTGATAATCCCAACATTTCAACAAACAATTATCTAAACATAAGTAAGACTATAAAATGCAACACTAAATTAGAGACATCAAAAGCAACTAATCCTACTATGCAAATTAATGCAAAACAAAGGGGTAATTAAACATGCTTTTTCATCCATCAATTATGTGACCAATATTCATCTACCAAATGAAATTAAAAGTGCAATTAGCTTGAGAAAACCCCCTTGGGCCGTGAGCTCCTAGTCCACCAAGGCCCAACTTCAATTCTTGACTTTCTTCCTTAAATGAACCATNCAAGATGTGTTGNCTCTNTGTCTCATATGCACCATACTTCAAGACAACAATCATATGNCTTNCATATCATTCAAAACCNTCCCACCACTCCTTTCCATGCAGCAAAAACAAAACCACACACCAAGCCACACAAATTCACGTGAAAAAGGCAATGTTTGGTGCAAAGAATGCTTCTAAAAAGTCCACAAGTCAAAGGGTGCTTTAATCTCTTCTTTCAAGATGCCACATGTGAAAAGTCAAGGCAATGGAAAACAATCACAATAACCTCCCATTCTTCAAGCATCTCACGGCAATGTGCTAGCAAAAGACAAGACCAAAATGGAAATCTTCATTCTAAGAAAATGTGCTCATACTATGCTTGGCCAAATCGAGTAAAGAATTAAATGGAGCATTCTCTCTCCTTGCACCACTCTTTTTTTTTGGTTTTTCTTCAACAAGCAACATTCAAATTGTTCCTTCCATTCTCTATTACCGAGAACACACAAAGAAACCCAAGTTCAAATGCAATTCAACACAAGCATAGCAAAACCAAGTTCCACCTTCATAAATCCAACTTCACCACCACTTTGCTTCAACTTTTTGACCAAAACAAACCCAAACCTTTACCTTCCCTTGCATTACCGTCCAGCCACCATCAACAATAACAAAGTCCAGCTCAAAATATGCTTCCAAACATCAAAAACAAAATGCTAGAAGAAAATGGTTCAAGAACCCAATACCCATGCACCAACTTAAGCCTTTTTCACTACCAAACTTGACAACAACTCCATTTTCATCCTCCAAACCAAGAAACTCAAGATAAATTCAAATTCACTGCAGAAAAATGATGAGAAAACCGAAATGAACAATGGGTCTCCCTTCCATCAAAGAAACCACCATGAAAAAGCAAAGAAGAGGCTCCAAACTCAAGCATTCAACCTTCAAAACGAAAATCTAAAGAGAGAAATGGTAGAGGTTCATTCCATCAAGCAAGAACAAACATTCTTGTAAACATTAGAAGAAGAAAAATGTGATCTTTATCCATTCAAGCTCAAAAACGAAAATGGTACCCAAGGCTCCCAAGTGAGAGTTCATACATGCAAAGTCAAAGCAAAAGTGTGGAATGAAGAGAGTTGTAATGTGTCTCGGCAATGCCCTAGGAAAATACCGTCCAACTCACAAAATAGGTGGGGTCCAACTCCTAAAAACCTAGGGTTTTGGTGCAAAGTGTCCCACACATTGGGCTTCTACAAAATTTGCCACAAAAGGGCCCAAATGCACTTAATCTAATTAAGGTTTCTAAAAAGAACGAAAATACAACTTTATAAAAATGAAAATGGCTAAATGTTGAGTCTTGAATAATTATGCCACCATCCCTAATGCTCCAATTGATGTTTCCCAA
>NW_014541810.1:158156-159923 GCF_000741045.1 Vigna radiata var. radiata
AATTGAATCATTCTCTTTCGCATGTTTATATTTCATTCGCAAATCCAATTAATTAATTTTTATTTTCAAGTCTTACGATTTTAATTCACGCGAACGATAAGGCTTTCCGAGTCTCTTGGGAAAACGATACTTGGTCTTACCATTTTTATTACTTGATACGATTTGGTACGCTTGCCAATCCGTTAACAAGTTTTTGACGTCATTGCCGGGGACTCGAGGTTTACTTTTTCAAGTAGTGTGAATTGATTAAATTTGACTTGATTTTATGTTTATTTTTAATTTTTGTTCTAATAAATGTTTTCTAGGGTTTTGTGCCTAATTTTTGCAGAATGCAGTTTAGACAAGAATTTGATTCTGTAGCACTCAATTCTACCAAAATAGTTTCAACCATTGGTGGGAACCTCATTCAAACTTGTATCATAGCCAATTTGGGCAACATTCCTCTTCGTGAAAAGAAATGTTGAGGGAAGCTAAAGAAAGTTTATTGCAGGAACAACACTCTTATGCGTTGAAGTCTCTGGGTATTATTAGGGTTAATACTGAAGTTAACCCTAGGGAAGAATGTCAAGCTCCTATCTTTGAGGATGACAAGGTTATTGATGGAGAGAAGATAGAGGAAGATGAGATAACAAGGGTATTGAAGTCTCTGGGCATTATTAGGGATAATACTGAAGTTAACCCTAAAGAAGAATGTCAAGTCACTATCGCAAAAATTGATAAGGTTGTCGAGGAGGAAAAGATAGAAGAAGAAGAGATAGAGATATATGAGGAGAAAATAAAAGAAGAAAAGAAAGAGGAAATAAAAACATAAAAAGTTGTTGCTGCGGAAAAGATAGAGGAGATAGAAACAGAAAAGTTGAGTGAGAGTGAGAAGGATGATGAGAAAGGAAAAGCAGTGGTTGAAAGAAAAGAAAAAAAAGAAAAAAATGTGAAAATAAAGAAAGAAAAGAAAAAGAAAAAGAGAAAGCTAAGGGAGGAGAAAATTAAGAAAAAGAGGAAGAGAGGAAAGAAGAAAAGATCATATGAAAAACCCCTCCCTCATAAAAAGAAATATCATAGGAAGAAAAATAAATTTATATGCTTCATGGAGATCTTCAATAAATTGGAGATCAAAGTTCCTATGATGGAGACATGGAAACAGCGTGCTTGGTGTTATCAACTTTCTGAAGAGATTCAGCAGGAAGAAGAAAAACAAAAGAACATCAAACAAAGGGGAGTATCAACACTTACTGATGGGTGTTTGAACTCAACCAGGTCAAGCTAGTGACGTTAAAGAAGCACTATTGGGAGGCAACCCAGGTTTTATTGCTTTATCTTTTGACTTTTGCATTTTAAATTTTTAGAATAGGTTGAATTTTATTTTTTAGTGTGTATGCTTGGCCTAAATACTTTTCTGAAGATGTTAGATTGACTAATTTGCATGATTAGGCTATTTCATGATGATTTGATGTGATTGATAATTAAGTAGTGTTGCATGTTGATAGCCAGGGAAACTTATGTGTGATGAATTATGATTGTGGTTATGATGCTAAGCAGGATGTATGAATGAATATTGTGTGAGAAAGCATGTTTTGTAAGGTATTGAGCTCCAGAGTTTTTATTGTTGTATGCATTGTTCACAAGAAAACATGAATGATATTGCCTTAATCTTGATGATTGATTGAATTGCATGTGAATGTCATATGATCAAGGCCATTTTTGAGAACCCTTCTCTAGCCAAATTTTCACCTAAAGTGCTTGAAAATATTATACCCTTTTTGAACCTTA
>NW_014541810.1:169393-170566 GCF_000741045.1 Vigna radiata var. radiata
ATATATCCCTATGTAATTTTCATTAACCGTATGTAAGTAGAAGGAGTTATATTATATACGGATCTGAGTAATATCTTATTTAAAAAAATAATTTTTTGATTAATTAGAAGTTGAAACCTAACCTGAGTTGTATTGTCCCTCTCAAGACCTTGAGTTGTCTCTCTCTCGAACCTGGTGCTTTCGCCGTCCCTCTGTCGAGTCATCGTTGCTATCGTCGTCCCTCTCTCTAGCCCTCTTCACTGTCGCGTCATGCTCTGCTTCTGCCTCCTCTCTCTATTGAAGTGTTCGGGTGGTGTTCCGGTGTTCACCAAGCAATCTCCTCCCATTCGTTCGGGTGCAGTAATTGAACATTGAAGGAGTATCTTCATCTGGTAAGTAAACCGTAATCCTGTTGGTTTCTTCGAGCAATCTTTAAGTGGTGAAAATCGCGAACCCTAATCTTGGTATTTCTTTGTTTTATTTGAAACATTTGTGCTTTGTCTCACAAGCCGTGGTTGGAGTGCTAGGAAACATCAATTGAGGGAGAAGGTTTGGTGGTTTAAGAAGATTGTCAGTGGTATGTAAGCTTGAGACATACCATTTGGAGTTGCAAAGGCTGTTAGTGAAGGAACCAAAGGTGAGTGAGTTCCTTGGCCTTTAAAGTTTCTTAGAAGCAGAAAAATTTGTTTGCACTGTGTTCTTTTGATTCATTTGCTTAATAATATGTTGTTATGAGTTTTGCTTCTTCTGCCAGATTTAGATCCATCGTGATGTAACCGCCTTTGGTAATTTGTATGTATTGAGAAATTGAATGCTTTTGTAATGTTTATGACGCAATGCTTTACTAATGTTAATTGAATGCTTTGGTAATTATCTGCTCATGGGGATCCGTTAATTACTCAGTTTGATTGTTTGTGATGCGTGTGCATTAGGTCTCACATGTGTTAAAATGCTGATCGGCAGGACTATGGTCAAGATATTTGCAGTGCTTTGTTAAATATTTTTAGTGCCTATGGTTGTAATGAATCCTCAATAATATCTTTGCCCAACATTATTTTTGGCATGCGTCAATGGGGCCTATAATTTAGAGGGAGTTGTAGAACAATTGGAACAAATATTGTGAAGTTGAATTAGATAATATTTTTTTAATTTAAAATAGACTTTGTATAGTAATGTATATGAAAGAAAGAAGTG
>NW_014541811.1:0-8483 GCF_000741045.1 Vigna radiata var. radiata
AATTAAGCACAATTCCCTGATTAATTCTAGCACAATAAACTAAGTGAAATCAATAAAATATTGATTCATCACATACCTACACTAGGTTTATTTAGATAGAACCATACATTTTTAATTAGTCGTTTTCTTTTAATTTCATTTTATTGTCCCCACCTTGCATTAATAATAGTTAGTTAGTAAATAATACTTGATTAAACTCTACATTCTAAATTTACTTACACTGAGTCTATGGATTGATTCCCTGGTCAGTCCTATATTACATTAGTGGAGACCAAGATTTGTTGTCTTTTTGCACAACTGAAAAGCCTTTCAACAATGTTCTTTAGACAATATTTGTTGTAAGACATGTGTTACTTGATCGATTCTTGCACTCAATTCTTTACCAGATTTACTTGGACACTTCTTATACTAATTACTTTGTGATTGTATATTTTTAGACACGTATGTAGACTTCTTTTGCATCATAGCTCATCTCTTCTGCCATTTAATACCTCATGTAACTTTAGACATGACCTTGATTTTTACTTTGATTTGGCTTGACGCCTAGATGCTTCTAATCTTTAGACGTTTTTCTTTCTAACTTCTTTTTCAAGCTAAGTGGACATCTAGATGGTTTGTGCCTAGATGATTCTATGTGTCCATTTTCTAGTGTTCAGAAGCTCTCTCTCTTGTGATCATTAAAGAATGTAATTTTATTCTTTTGTTCCTTGTGTGATGTATCTATGTTCTTTTTAGTGGGAATTTATTCTTTGGCTCTTTGTGTGTGATAAAGGTTGAAAATACCGTTATCTGTTATGCAATTCTGACACTAAATACACCCTTTTCTGCTTAGAAACTTGCTTGAACTCATGTTTTTTCATTAAGTTGTGTGAATAAGAGAGTTGAGGTTGAATTTGATGATTTTATGACTAATTTCCCTTGTTTTGGCAGAGAATGAAGTGATACTGAAGGCAGAGATGAAGTTCTAAGGAGATAGAGCTTAGAAAGACCTGGAAAAACACCAAAAAGAGGGACCGCACGAGGCTTGGGCACCCTGTCTAGAAGCTTGAGCCCTGGAAAATCGACGTCCACCGCCCCGGCGCCCTGTTGGGGCGCTTGAGCGTCGGGTCTCGAAGCCTGGGCGCCCATCTTAGAGGCTCAAGCCCTACATGAGGATCATCCACTGCCCGGGCACCCTAAGTGGGGCGCTTGAGCGTCGAGCTTCGTGGGTCAGGCCCAATTTTTGCTCTGTTTCAACTTTATTGGATCGGGCCCTGTTTCCATTCTGTTCTGACTCTATTTAAAGGACCCTGGCGCTCTAGGTTTTGTATCTTTGGCAAAGAGAAGCGCAGCATCACACTCTTTCCCCAATTCTTAGGGATTCTCTATCACATTCTCTTCTATTGTTCATATAGTTTCTCCTTGTCTATGGGGAACTAAAGTCTATTTGTTGTTGGGGGATGATGTAACCTTGTGAACTCTCATGTATTTGAATTGATTCTCAATAACATATGTTTTTTTCATTAATTGTTAGAGTAATTCATCCGTTTCAATGCTTGTTGTGTTTAACTCATTCATTAGCATAATTTATGAATTGCATGAGTGCCGGGAGGTTCCTTATACTTCAGGTTCTTATTGAATTACTCCCAAGAAGTAATATTTCTCATAGATGAGGGTATGAGTCTTGGTCGTCTTAAAGCTCTTGATCTGCACATCTTATTACTAGGAATGTTAGGAATTGCTTGAACTGGTAATTTCGGACAGGCTTATTCGTCGAGGGATCGAGTTTAGGTGATTTAGTGAGTGACGTTAACATTAATGCATAAAGAAGAATTCTCACATACATGAGAGAGAAATTGGTGAAATCTAACCCCAACGACATATTCATCTCATATTAAATAACATTCGTTCATCTTTGTGCTACTCTGTTATTCATCCAATTGCATTCATATTTAATTTTCTATTCTTGCATTTGAAACCAATGATCTCTTTTTATTTAAGTCTTAATTAATCTTGCTATCACACGATTGTCTAGCGTCGAGAGTCTTTTGGTATACGATACTTGGTCTTACTATTTTATATTACTTGTGCGACTCGGTACACTTATCGATCCATCCCAACAGTGTGATGCATCTATGTTCTTTCCTTTCTCTTAGATATTTGATTACCCAAGATTATTTGATTTGATGTTTTTTGTTAAACTTCAAAACCATATATGCTTTAGACAATTCAGTCTTTCTCTAGACGATCTTGTCTCAACATCTTAAGAGTAGGGTCTCTCTTCTACTTGTGTGATGGGAAGTAGTACTCTTTGTCTATGTGAAACTATCTTGTCTGTGTGACGCTTTCTTGTCTAAGTGACACATTGAATAGGGGTATTGGTTCTGTGTGACTTTAGTTTGTGTGACATTAGGCCATTGAGAGGAAACTATTATGAGGGGTTTATTGGTTGCAATACATTAGTTGTCTTATTTTGTGACTTTATATTGCTTATATTTGATTTCTTAGCTCACCCATATTTGTTTGTGATTGTGAAAATAATCGTATAATGTTTATGTTATAGGAGAACAGATGTGAACGTAGATATTTTGGAACTAAGTAGATGACGAGAGAGGGGACTAGCAATGGGATATTTTAAAGTTTAATTAGTTTATTGTTTTCTTGAAAATGGATTAAAAATGTTATATTTAACACTATATGATTCATTTGGGTTATGCATATTAATAATTTTAATTTGAAATAAGTTAATTTCTTCTGAAATTTTTATTTCATTTACAAAAAGATTTAGTTTTTGATGTGCATAAGTGACTCCTAGAGTTGGGATGTTACAATTCCTCCCGTGACTTCATCGCGATGTAATCGATTGTGTTACGTTGTAGTATGGGGGTATAAGAGTTCAAGCTTGAAGTCATGTTGGGTATAAGACTTCAAGCTGAAGCCATATGGGGTTTTGGAGACTTGAGTGAAGATAATTGATTACCACACATCGTAATTGATTACATCGTGATGAAGTCGTGACAACTTTAACTTTTTAGATATAGCAAAGGGGAAGTTGTCTTAGAGATGCACAATTTCTTTATATGAAATTATGTAGGGATTGCTCGACTTGTCTATTCCTGTAATTTTTTTAAAATTTGTCCATTCTAGTAATATTTATTGTGGATTTACCCATATACGTAATAAAATAATTTTAAAAAAAAAATGAAATTGACCTTACATTTGTTGGGCTCATTTAAAATTAACCTAATTTGGTTGAAATTAAACCCGAACTAACTCAACTAACAAAACTTCGATAAGATTCATCTTTCATCTTTAACTCTTAATATTCGAAATATGATAAAATAAATTATCAAATCTTATATTAATAACTTTTACATCATGATAACAAATAAAATTATGTTTTAGAAAGATAAAAATTAATAAACACAATGTCTTAAAATCATAATACATAGCTATTATAGAGTGCTTTAAATAAATTAAATAAATTTGAAATATATAATACTATAACATCAAATATTCTTATTCTATAATTTTGTGCCAACCAATTTTATTCAGCAGCTAACATGATAATAAAAAAAAAAATCCTCCTAAAAGAGTAAATTAAATTAATATCTTGAATTCATTTAAGATGAAATAATTTATCAACTACTCCCACCATAATATCTCATATAAAAGTAAATATACGTTATACTTTATTTTCAAGACTCATTCTATATTTACTGTGTTTCCTTTTTTTTATTTGTACAACAAATATTGACAAATCACATATACACAAAACCAGAATAATGGAAAACAAATAAAATTTACTTATGATAAATTTTCCCAAAAATATGAAGATCATGAAAAGATATGTTTCGACGGTGTAACAATATAAAACGTGTATTAAATTAAACATTTTAAATTTCTTAATTTTTATAAAATAAACAAATATTTTTATTAAAAATTGTTTGTAGGCTAAATTTTTATTTTACCAATTTATTTTCGAGTGGCTAAAATCCAGTCTGCTTATTTAACTTCAAAATATTCAAGTTAATCATTTACATTTTTTAAGTAAGTCAAAATGTTATTTTTTTTAATTAAAGTTAATTTTTTTTAATAAATTAAAAATTCTCACTCCATAAAAAAATCATTTCTAAAAATCGGATTTGGGATGACTTTTTAATGCTCAATATATTTAAATTGTTAATTAATTCAATTCTAAATCAGTGGAATGACCATCTGAACTAATCTTAAACTTAAAATATTAAATGATTTTTTTCAAAAGATGATCATGAATATGACAGTAACAAATTAAAATTATAATAATAATATTGTAATTATTTTTATAACAATAATAACAATATTAAGACTATTAAAAAGGTCTAACAATTGGTGTCTCGCCATTTTTCCTCTTAAATAAAAGAATTTTTAAGAAAAATGCAAGAAAATTAAATCAAGAACCGAAAACGTATAAATTTATTAAAAATAAAAATATATCAATCATAATTAAACCATGACATGTCATTAAAGAAACACCTGTACCTAATGGATATCAAAAAACAGTAAGGACCAAAGCAAATCAACGTTTATATTCAGAATCAAAATGGAAATATTTTTATTAAGAATAATAAGAAAAATTCACAGGGGAAAAATTATTTAAATCCTGATAAAAATGTGTTTCAACTAACGTGAAATTACTTCCGGTCAATTCAAGTTAAAGACCAACTTAATTGTCTCAGTAAGTTACTTATAAAATGAAAGTCCTTCAATTGAACTTCGAAGCTATGATAAGAGAATGAAAAGTAGCAAAAAATTTGGATCTATTTCTCAACAAATACTCTTAATATGAAATAGAAAAACGAAGGTAATGTATCCTAAAAATAAAAATGAACACATATATCTCGATGAGTTGAAAGTTTTTAAGCGCAAATTCATATATCTCCAGCTGCAATCAATGCCACTGTTGCAACTGCAACATTAAACTGCAAAGGTACAATGTTCAAATGGTCACTCTACTACTATGCCATCATAGCGTGCCAAAACCTTAAAAGACAGTAGAAAAAATCAATTTACAGGCACCAGAATTCAAATTAGTTAACTTTATTTTCTTGTTCTGTACAGCATTACTACAACACCAACAAATCTTCACTAGCCAGTTAAAACTTGTGCAAAGAAAAATTTTCTGTATCCTGGCTGACTTGCAACACAGCAGGTCACCCATGCCTTCCACTAAGGCTGAGTATGTGGCATTTGTTCACCCAAATGTGCAAAATTCACAAGTATTAGGACTTGCTGAATATATACATTCAATTAGAGGAACTGGAAAGCAACAAGTGCCAATCTATTCGGTACGGAAGCAGAACTTTCAATCACAAGGTCAGGTCAGGATCATCTTCATAATCAAAATCTTGTTCACTAGAAGCCCTTGCTCTTTTTGCATCTCTCGACCCACCTCTACCCTTCTTTGGTTTTCCCCTATACACATGCAGACATTTTAGTTCATACAGCATGAATTCTTTACATATTTGCATAAATTAAGATACAATAATTAATTAAGATACAATAGTTGAAAGCTTACTGTCCATTAGCATAAATTCCTCCACCTTTTGAACGACCAGGACCATAATCTGATCTACCATCTGAGATAAAAAGAAACACAATAAATAAACGAATTTGAAGCCAAGAAAGAAATTGAAACCCTGGCCTATATAAACTCACCATCTCGCCCAGCTGCAAGCTCTTCTGCCTATAGTAAAGCACATAAAATGCATGTCATGTCAGAAATAACCTTGTTGTGAAAAGATGCTGACACTGAACAAATGGACATGGAAAATCAGAATTGGGAAAAAGAAAACATAAAAGGGTGGTCCATTTTATGGATTGGGTGTCAATAGATGGAAGGATCAGGCCCAGTAAAAGGATCCAGAGTTGGATAGCTTAGAAATTTATGTTCACAAACTTCAAACTTTGATGCATCCTATTCGTCACAAAAGATGCTATTATTTCTTAATCAATGTTTAGATTTTGATAGTCGAGTTTGAATATTTTAAATTATGTAATATTCCAATTTGTTGACACGTAAGATGCCTCGGAAATCAAATGATAGGACAGGACCTGATCAAAGCACATATATAACATTCGGTTCCACGTGCTAACTGTATAAAATGAAAACGTAGTCATGTATATGAAAGCCTAATATGAATCTCTAATTCAATAGTTGTTTTACATTTCGATAAAAAGTAAGCCTCTGAAATGTTTTCTGATCAAAATTGATCAAAATGGTATCATCGGATCAGTTTCCCAAACTTCCTAACTGAGCTCTGCTTTGCCAATTCTTTTGGCTGTGGATTAAATCATTTTAGCACAAAATCATGGATGTACTTTAGCCCAAAATCAAGAAGAAAACTCTTCCAACCTGTCCTAATCACTCTTCTCTTCCTAGAAGTTGGCATGATAATCATTAATTATCAAACAAAAGTACAATGTTATGACCATTTTTTTTAACAAGGATGCAAAACCTTAACAACAGATGAAATGCATAAAGATATATTTCTCCTATCCCTACTTAGATAACGCATAAAGCATTTGCTAGTGCATGTTCTTTCTTATAAGCTTATCACTTAATATCAGAAGCATACCGCTGGTGATGTCACTGAAGATAACGAAAAGAGTCTATCTTCAGGCTGAAACTTTCTAGACCTTTTCAAGCTGCAATGAAGAAATTTGATTCACTGATGTCATGCAAACATCAACATGGTGCCAAACTAGGACAAAATTTATATCTCAATTAAAACAAATGAAAACATGCATGAACAAAAATTAAGTCATCTCAGAGACTTCCATACATAAAAACACATGTAAATTAATCATAAGAAAATAATAATGAATAAAAAGAGACACTTCATGAAGTATCCCTGCTTCTCAAGATTTTGAACAATTCTATTTCAGAGTAAAAGAAATTGGTCAATTTCGATTACTAATGAATCTAGACATGTCCCAGAAATGTATCAATTCATGTGGAATATCAGGAATCAATACAAGTTACCAAAACTATGAGATAGCTTTTCCCAACCATCAATGAATCAAGATTACAGAACACTTATATATAGGCCCAATAAATATGGCACGTGATCAAGTATATAACAGATCACCACACTTGAAAAGCACATCCTCACAGATTCTGGCAGAAAATATGGATTCTTTTCAGCAGAAATAAAATGAACCCCAGACACTACAAGCATCGAAGGAAAAGGCTGTTTGATTATGAGAACTTGAGATAGGGAAGAAAATCATTACAGTCTAGAAAAAAGAAAGAACTAGAGAAAGTGAGAAGAAACTCATACAGTGCAGTGTTCTTCGATGACGATAAGAAACCTTCAAATCCTTTTAATACATTTCCACACTGTCCAGGGTCCTGTAAATAACTTGTCTCCATATCATAGACCTGTGTGTTTGGAAAATGTCAACAACTACTTCCTACAGAGCACACGAAATGTTCTTTTCAGAAGCTTAAGTTCACTTAGTTATGTCAATTTGATGAACTTAAGCAAGGGAGTGGGGTTTGGGCATCATGGACATTCAACCAGAAGTCCATCACTACATACCCAATTCAACAAGAAACCTCCATTCAATATAATTTAAGACCACGAGGGTTAAAGAGTATAAATTGTCAAGTACCAGTCACGAGATTATACATGAAAACGATATAATGGAGCACATGCCGTGCCCATTTTAGATTAAATTACACGTAACCCAATTATTGCACACGGAATCAATCGACCAACCCAACAAAAAACACACTTTTTATGAGTGAAAAATTAAACAATTTAACAAAAATCACAATTTTATAGGTACAAAAAATTTAATAAATTGTAGCCGTATAAAGAAAGAGACATTTTTACTCATTTCGAAACAACCAAAAGGAACCCAGATGGCAACGTTAAAAAAATTACCTGCTTCTCAATGTTGCGAAGCTCCTCGTGAAGCTTGGCTCTCCTACTAAGAAGAGAAGCTAACATTGCGGACGGGTTCACCGTACCCTTTTGCCCTAAAACAGGGCATTCCGTTATAGGTTTAATAATCCAAAAACAAAATCAATTCAATCGGAGGGTGGTGGAAATATTGGGTTATTACCTTCGGATTCCATGTTCGAGGAACTACTGAGGAATGTAAGAAACGAAGAAGACAAAAAGAAACCCTAAATACCCAATTTTCGTCTTAGGGTTCACTCTGCAAAGCTGTTTTCGTTTTAAGTTCGTTTCTAGACTTGATGATTAGCCAATCATATGAAGCCACATCAGATACGGGTGAGCGAGTTAAAAACGATGTACAGTGAATAGAACTTAAGAAGAAAAGGGACAATTAGATCAATGTCGATACAACTCGGGCACTTACACACGGTGTAGATTTGTTGCTTATGGGAATTATTGCATCACTATTTGTTATTTATGTAAAAGTATAACATATAATATATATATATATATATATATATATATATATATATATATATATATATATATATATAT
>NW_014541811.1:8779-28047 GCF_000741045.1 Vigna radiata var. radiata
AACATCCGCTCATAACCTAGAGACCAAAAAAAGGTTTAAATATATATATATATATATATATATATATATATATATATATATATATATATATATATATATATTTTACATTTTAAAAAATTTATATATTTAAAGCTGAATTTTCTAATAAATTTGATTTCTTTAGAAAAAAAATATAAAGTATGAAAGAAAAGAATTACAACAGTTTATATTGATTCGAATTATATTTAGTTTTTAATTCTTTTGAAAAGGAATTAATTATTATGAGAGATGATTTGTGATAAGTGATTAAATGAATTTGAACATATTTAAGAATAATTATTTTGTTATTTTTTTTGGATTTGGAAATAAAGTTGAGAATTATTATAGGATTTGATTGATATGACATATTTAATAAAATTTGTTTAATTGGTAGAAATTAAATATTACTAAAATACTCCTAGTTATTAAAGTAATATAAAATATTATTTGTTAATGTTATATTTAATTGAAAAAATGTTTATAAAATAAAAGAATAAAAATAATTATTAAAAATAACTTTTAAAAAGTAAAAAACTTATAATTTAGTAAAATGAATTTAGTTTTAAATGTAATATTTGTTTGTAATATAATTTACTACATATAAATTTATTTATTATGGAAGTAAGATTAATTAACATATAAATTTATTTATTATGAAAATGAGATTGATTAATTTTGAAGAAACAAATAATTATAGTAATTAAACAAAATACCCTATTAAGAAATTCACCCACTCACAATCAAGTCTCCATTCAACCTTTTTCAAATTTTTTTTCTTATTGCCAATGTCCCCTTGGTTGTCAAAGAAACGAAGAAAATTTCAATAAGCTCAAATGCATTAAAATTCTATGTGACTGTATGTAGAACTAAAAGAAATGCACAGACCAGCCCCGACAGATAATAGAACATCCGATGCTTCTGCTTTTTTCATTGTATAAAGGTTGTACTGCAAATACTGGCAACCTCCGTGAGCATCTCTAGCCGGTTGTCTTCACTGCTATTGTTCTCACCCAATCTTGCAAATCCGCTTGTGCAAGAAAAGATTGTTGGGAAGGGTGTTTACCAATCAAAAGCTCTAGTAGAAGCACTCCAAAAGCATAAACATCAGACTTGGATGTGGCTCTCCGCCTAGAGTTGCGAGCATCGGGTGCTCTATAAGCCGCAGAATCGGGATCTTCAGTGAACGAAGAATCTGTAAAGGACAAACAATAGTCCGTAATACAGGCTTCAAAGCCCGTCCCAACAAGAACGTTAAAAGATTTCAGGTTGCCATGAATTAGAGTTGAAACTTGATGTTTATAAGCAAGTCCGTGTGCCACATCTTCGGCTATTTTCAAGCATGATGTCGAATGCAAAGGCTTCGCCCTCACGATCTTGAACCTGCACATGCAGCACCTATCTTAATTAAGAAAAACAGAAGTGGCATCCGCAGAACCGGATACGACCCACGCAGAACCGAATATACAGGCGCAAAATCAATACAACATTGCCTCGACATCTTCGGCTATTTTCAAGCATGATGTTGAATGCAAAGGCTTCGCCCTCACCGATCTTGAACCTGCACATGCAGCACCTATCTTAATTAAGAAAAACAGAAGTGGCATCCGCAGAACTGGATACGACCCATGCAGAACCGAATATACAGGCGCAAAATCAATACAACATTGCCTCAAACCGGATACGCCAAGTATGTAACCGAATACGCCTCCTTTACAAATTCTTCAAAAAGCTGGAACCAGATACGCTCTTTAATGGAACCAAATACATGAAGATCTCTTCTTCAACCACTGCTTTAAGCTTTCTCATCTTCATCCGTTTTCCTCTTCATCATCAAGCGCCTTATTCCTCATCCATTAACCCCTCTCTTCGTCTTCACAAGAATCACGCAACTTCAACCTGCAACAACTACATCAAAATCTAAAAGAAAGATTACCTCAGATGAAGATCTCCACAGCTGCTCACTCTCAAGCAGAGAATATCATCAGTTACGGACAATGCAATGGGCTGCAAAAGCAAGAAATGCATGGTAAAGGACAGTGCAAACTTACTCCTCACATGGCAGCGACAGTAACATTACTAGTGAGAGCACAATGCAATTGCTTCATTGCTTGGAATTTATTATTAAACTTAAGAATTGAATAACGTTCCAAATGTTAATATTCTCGTTTATTTATATTATGCATGGCTTAAAAGTTGTCGTGAAATTATACAAATAATATATGGGCATACACGAATTTTCAGTCTAAATCATCGCAAATCTTATCAAAATAGCGAGATGCTTAAAACAATGCAATCTCGCAAATCGTCACTTTTTTGTCTTCGCAAATTAACGTTTCTCACACAAATCCATCCTCGTTATTTTTCGTGAATAGGAAATCAGCGCAAATGAACACAGCGTTAGAAACGATCATAATATACTTATATAGAGAATAAATTTGTGATTAAAAAGCACATCTTTTAAATTTTTTAAAGAGGGATTAATCAATCATTAACAAATAATTATAACGTATCATTACAATGAATAAAGTTTGGATTAAAAAACACATCTCTTAAAGACAAAAGTAATCTATCTCATTTGAATACACAAAGAATGAACAGTTTATCTTAGCAACAAAAAAAGCATTTAATCACTTAAGACATACCGAGTGAAAGTTTCCACTCTATCGATACTAGGTTCTATAAAACCTTTTTTTCAAAACCCAAAGAATTTCTTTTGACAACACAACACTAAACAAGAGAAAACTTGTTTTTGAATATAGGTTTAGAAAAAATATATAGACTTTTATTTTTGAAAATTAGGTCAAGAAATTGAAGAGTTTGGTCACAACTACCGTTAATAATCGTTATCTAAAATGATAATTGATTATCATATAAACATTTTGAACACCTTTTTCTTGATACGATAATCGATTACTAGAAGGTGATAATTGATTATCACTGAGACATTTCATAAAAATTGTTTTTTCAATGTGATAATCAATTAACAAAAGTAATAATTTATTATCACAAAGACCTTTCTGAAAATTGGAAATCAATTTGGATAATCAATTATCACAAAGTGTTTTTAAATATTTAAAAACTTTCCTGAGTGATATTATACAAGTTGTTGTGCAAATTTCTAAACTAAGTCATATACACCAATATAAAAGACTTATTACAAAAGCTTAAAACTAAACTACAAGTCTTTCATTATTTTTTACATGATTGAATTCTTGAACTTGCTTTTATCATAATCTAAATATATTGATCTTTCATCATCTTCTTTTTTGTTATTTGCCTCCCCTTTTATATAATGACTAAAATATGCTTTAAAGCTTTTCTGTAATATTTTATACATTCATAACTTAAACAAGAGAGAAGCATTAGATGGACTTAGAAAAAATTATATATAGTTTCTTTAAACTTTTTCTCTCTTTTTTTATCATAATTAAAAAATTTGTATTTATTTACTTTCCTAAAATTGTTTACTTAATTAAAATGAAGTCCTCATAAATTAGACATCTCAGGTATAATAGAAAGATAAATATTGTATTGATTAGAATTCAACGTTATTTGTTTTCGTTTTTCTTTTATTTCTAATTGTCATATTATTCCTTCTCTCGTTTGCCTTTGGTTTGTACTATTTCATTGTCATTTTTGCTTCCATTAGGTTCTGATCGAGTCTGTTATTGTGTGTTAGCTTTATTTTGATTGTGTTTATGATAACGGTTGAATTTACTGTTATCTGTAATGCAATTTTGATATTAAATCAACTCTTTTTGACTTTGAAACTTGCTTAAACTCTTGATTTTAGTTTAATTTTGTGAATAAGTGAATCGAGGTTATACTTAATGATTTTATCATTAAATTCCCTCAATTTTGTAGGTTATTGGTATGTTTTGGAAGAGAGGCTAAAGTGTCAAGGATTTGGAACTCAAGAGGGACAACAAAAGGACCAGAGAAGAAGGTTGAAGAAGGCACAGGGAGCCTAATTGCCCTTTTCTGGGGCCCTTAGCGTAGGAGGTCACGCAAGACGCCTAACTGCCCTCTTTAGGGGCCCTCAGTGCCAGGTAGCTTGCATCAACGCCTGCTTGCCCTCTGAGGGGCACTGAGTGCCAGTCAACTACACACGCAGACGTCTGGTTGCCCTCAACCCTCAACTCCAGTTTCCACACAGTTTCACCTGCTTGCCCTTAGTTAGGGCATTGAGCGCCAACGACTCTGGCCCATTTGGAATTTTTGATCTATTTAAAGGCCTCTACGCATTAGGGTTTATATATTTTGGCAGCTAAAGCACAAAAACACAATTTTCGACCCTTTGGAGGCAGATTGGGCATGCGGGAGCGTACCTCTTCTCTTTCTAGGGTTTCCATCTCATTCTTCTCTTCTCTTTCTAGGGTTTCCATCTCATGTATTTGAATATGATTTAAACATTTTATGCTTCTTTTATTGAATGTTAGTGATTTTCTCCTATTCATAATGCTAATTATGTTTTGGCCATTCATAGTTTGATATTTGGATTTCTTTGTTATTGGGAATTACCTAGAAACCATGATCTAGAGAATTTCACCGAAAGGGACTATTGCCTAGGGATAGGGATAGAACGTTTGGTTGTCTTAAGCTTCTGTTCTGAATGTGGAATTAGATATTAGGGATGCAAGGGATTGTGGTCTAATAATTAAGGTTAGGCTTTTTACACCGAGGGATCGGGTTTTAAGTAATTTAGAAAGTGACATTAACATTCCAATGAAGAAGACAAATTCTTACATTAGAGTGTGCTCTGTAAAGCCTTGGTTGTAATACTCTGATCATTATAGTGAATTACTCTGCAATCTAAGGTTGATTGGGAGAGTGACTGGATGTAGGCATTAAGGCCAAACAAGTATAAAAATTGTGTTTGTTTTCCTCTCCTTATCTCTTTATATTTGCTTACATACTTCCTTTGCTTACCGTGAAAGAAAGATTTAAATAACTTTCTAATTCTTCAAAAAGATTTTAAAAGTGCATGTTTTTATTAAACACCAATTCAACCCTCCCCTCCCCCCTCTTGGTGTGAAGAAACAAGCCTTATTATTTCTAAGAACCTTACTCTGCACATTTTATTCCCTCACTCTATTCACTTATTCATTTTCCAAACTTCCAAAAGATAATACCCTCCTAAATCCTCTCCTTTCTTCACTCAACTCACGGTCTACCTACCATTCTTCTTCATCCTGCCACCACAGGTTTAGCTACATGCGCTTATTAATCCCTTCTCCTCGTGGATAACCAAAACTCTTTACACTTTCACATCCCAACTAACAAAGCCAAACACCCCAACTTCCCTTTACTACATGAGAGCAAGCCCCCAACAGACTCTGTTTTCATAGTGTAGGTTTCGAAATTCCAAGGAACTACAACAGGAAATGAAGAAGAGACCTTAAGATCCCAAACGAAGCACACAAACATATATATTTTACCTCTACACTATCCAATATCAAAATAGAGAGAGTAGCAATAAAATTGTTAAGACTCCGGCAAGTGTACTGAATCATATCAAGTAATATAAATGTTAACACTCTCACAAGTGTACCAGATCGTAACAAGTAATAATAGACAGTAAGTCCGAATATCGTTTCCCAAGGGATTTTTAGGCCTAATCGTTTATGTGAATTGATTTCTTAAGACTTGACAAAGAATGAATTTAGAATTTGTAATGCAAAAACTAAAATAAACATGCAAATGCAAAAGCTTGATCAATTGACAGATAAAGATATGGATGAATGGTGTTGTTGGGGTTTACGGTTTCATCCTAATCCATTCTCCTATATATACTATTCTAATTAAATTCAATTTTGTTATCAATTTTCATGCAACTTTCTAATTTACTCTAAACTCGATGTCTCGGCAAAGAGAGCCTACTCCCAATTACTAGTTTACTATGTCTAGTCTCCCTAGTAAATAGTCATGCATTTCAGTGTACAGAAGCTTAAAGCAATTGATCGTCCTATTCCTATGTCTAGGTAATATTGCATAATCAAGAGAATTCCCCTCATGTCTAGATTTCCCCATATGTGTCCACATCGACAAAATCAATGATCATGACATTGAATGAGTTAAACAATGCAAGCATAAAGTATAGAGAAGAAAACTCAAACTATTGATAACTAAAGTATATGAATAAAACTTCGATATAAGAGAGTTTCAAAAGAATTACATTGTTCCCCAACAACAAAGGGTTTTAGTTCACCATTGTATATGAATTGAATGGAAAGAATGAAAGAGATAACCGTAGAATTGAATGTTTGAAGCTTTCGCATCCAAAATCCGCCTCCAAGGAGTGAGCATGGGGGTTTCTGCATCTTTTCTCTGCCAAAAGATAACCCTAAGATTCACACAAATCTATTTATAATCTATGAAAAATTACAAAAAACAGGCTCAAGCCCAACTACAATGCTCAATGTTGGTTTCATCGCTCAACGGTAGGTGTGACACTCAAGTGGGACACTCAGCGTTCCCGCCCAAGCATTTGGCAGTGTTGTTTCTGAGAAGGCCAGCGCTCAGCGCTAGATCTGACGCTCAGCGGTGTGCGCGACTCTAACTTTTCCTCTCAGCGTTGGTGCTTAAGCGTCTAATAGTGGCTCTCTTCACAAAGCTGGCGCTAAGCGCTGAAACTGGCGCTGAGCAGTGGCTGTGATTCTTCCTTTGCACCTTTTCCCATCCTTTCTTAAGTCCAACTCCTTCTTACTTCACTCTCTATCATTCAATTCTCGTCTAATCCTTTCAAAACAAGGAAAAAACAAGCATAATATCTCTAAAACCACCTTTGAATCTCTTTTAACCTAACTAAAGCAATTTGCATGATTTCAAGCTAATTTCTAAGTCATAAAGGGTGTGTTTTGTATCAAAATTAAGTATGAAAATAACAGTTTTTGAACCGTTATCACAACCCCAAACTTAGAACTTTGCTTGTCCTCAAGCAAACAGAACAAAACTTAGCTTTTCACCTATCCTCAACATGGTTCAACCCATTCAAACCCATTCTTTCACAACATGTAACTACTCAATTCAGTTTTTCAATGGAATCTCATCAAGATGCACACATGCTTCACTTTATCACAACTCATATAGTGTTCAAATAATCATATAATTTTCAACAGATGTTATTCTTATGAATGATCAATGAACCAATCACAGATGAAATTATGAATTCATGGAATCAATCCTCACCAGATAAGGTGTTTCACTCAATCACTCAAGTGTTTCAAGAAGTCACTCTTTTCCTCTACTATCTACATGTCACATAGAACAAAGTTTGCCCTTCATTTGCCACAATCAAACATCATCACATACACATGTCATCACAAGGACTTTTTCAAGGCTTATAATGTGGTTGGGCTAACAAGGAAAATTGGTTTTTCTAGATCACAAAATCATTGAGTTAAGAGAGTCATTCAAATAATTATAGTTCAAGCATAACTCTCCTTTTATCACTCTCACTCATTCCTAACTTTCCCTTTTCTTCCCATTGAGCTTTTCTTTTTCATTCTTTTATTTTTCTATCTTTTTCATGTTTTTTCTCATGCATTTTCATTCAACACATTAGTTCAATGTCTAACTTTTCTTTTTCAACTTCCCAACAACCCAAAACTTGAACATTTTTTAATACCACAATTAATTCTCAACCTAACTTAAGGTAAAGATTTTCAAAGCAAGGTTTTCAAATCCTGTTTAAGGCTTAGGTTCAAAAAGGGTAGAACATAAAATGTTCCTTTACATGTGGGACGAAAATTTTATTTGGCTAGCAAAAGGGTTTATTCACAAAAACGATCTTGATCATATGACACATACATGTAATTCAATCAATCACAGAAACTCAGGCAAAATCATTCATGCTTCCACATAAATAACAAATTTAACAATTAAGAACTCTAGAGCTTAAAAACCTCTCAAATAGGCTCACTCAATATGCCAAGCATCATAATCGTACACCCTGCTCAACATCTTAAGCATAATCATAATATTCATGCATCCATTCACAGTCTGTGAGCACTTCACCTGTATATGAGCATGTAAAGCAATTTCAATCATCATCCACATCAAGCATCATAAAGAATACTCATCACTCTATCAATTAAGTCAAACCACCATCAGATAAAGATGTTCAAGCCAAGTACCATAAAAACCCTACACTACTAAACAAAAGCAAAAATAGAAGATAAGAAACATCATGCGGTGCCTCCCAGCAAGCGCTTGTTTAACGTCAAGATTCTGACCCAAACCTTTCTAGCACTTGTCAGTAAGTGCATATCTTTCCAACATCCTTCAGTAGGTGTACCTTCTTGTACCCTTTAGTGACTACATAAAATTTATAGCTTCCCTTAGTAGAAGCTACCCAATACACAAAATTTTAAAAATTATTCATAATTACATCACCAAGATTTAAAAATTTAAGCACAAGAAAAATAATGTTCTTGGATTACTAGGGTGCCTCCTAGTAAGCGCTCTTTTTACGTCACTAGCTTGACACAATAAAGCTCACGTCTCCTCTTCCATGTTGATGTCTTCATCACACCAACTCATTAATTACCTTCGGTCCACCTTCTTGACTATCCTGAAGTATGAAGCTTCAATTTCTATCACTCCATTCTTTCTATGGCCTTTCACCAACCACTTCTTCTTGTTGTATCTCACCTGCGAACCAAGCTGGAATGGTGCATCCTCCAAGTCAATGTGGACTGTGCCTCCTTTATCAACATCTTCCTCTTCCTGTACCTGCATGACATTATAGTTATTACCTTTGTTAGCATATTTAGACCCATCAACTGCTGCATCTTTCTTTGACACTTTATATTTAGCCCTCTTTTGTATTCGCGTCAGCTTCTCTTCAGAGGCAATATAAATCAACTTGTGTTCTTGGTGTTTTAACGTAACCATCTCGTCATAGACACTTATGACCACTTTGGCCATTTTCATGAATAGCCTTCCAAGAATTAATGGAACCATCTCAACGGCCTTCATCTCCATCACTACAAATCGACCAAGAATTCAAGGTGTTCAACACGAATCACCACGTCCTCCACCACACCATAAGATCTCTTTGAGGATCCATCCACTACAACCATAGAAATATTGGTTGGCTTCAATGTTAGCCCACCAACCTTTTTCAGCATAGATAAGGGCATCAAATTAATACTTGACCCAGAATCAAGTAAAGCTCTCCCTACATTAACATCTCCAATGGCGAATGGGATAGTAAGACTTCCTGGATCCTTCATTTTTGGCGGGTGCTTCCTCTTCAAAGGGCGAATACAACTTTCCCATTTATCAGTGTCTTCCTCTTCAAGATCTATAATTTCTCCAAGATAATACTTTATGCGCTTGGAATAGATAGGAAGTTGGTGGAGTGCTTCATTTAAAGGCATAGTAATCTTCATCTGATTAAAAATTTCTCTAAAGTGCCCACAATTACTCTCTTTTCTCTATTCTCCTCTCAGGTAAGGAAGATCACTCTCATCCTTTTCAAATTTTTCTTTTTCAAATTTTTTTTCTTCCATCTTCTCATCCTCATCCTCACTACTCTCTAACTCAATAATTTCTTTTTCCACTCCTTCATCAACTATGCTCACAACTTTACAATCTTCTCTAGGGTTGACTTCAGTATTAGCCCTAAATTGATTCTTCTCTGTGACTTCCACCCTTTTTGATAACTGGCCAATTTGCATTTCCAAATTCCTGAAATTAGCTTCATGACTCTTATAATGAGGGTCGTACACCTTCAAGAATTTTTCAAATTTCTCATCAAAGCTTCTGACATGTTCAGTCAAACTAGCCACCTGTTGCCATAGTGATGGTTGTTGTGGTCTGTTAAATTGGCCTCCAGTTTTTCCAGATTGATTACTCTAGCTTTGCCCAATGCTTGGGTTATTCTTCTAACCTTGGTTGTGGTTACCTTGGTTGAAGTTACGCTGGCGGTATTGAAACTGGTTGCCCATATAATTCGCTTCTTCTTGTGCCTCTTCAGGGATGGCACATTGACCATTAATATGGTCACCACCACAAAAATCACAGAGTTGTTGTTGAGCTTGTAACACATTCCTCATCTCCTTCGGCAGTTGAGCAATGATCTTTGACAAGTTATCTAGTTGTTGAGATAGGAGCTTATTTTAAGCTAGCAGTGCATCTTCAGTGGGCAATTGGAGAACTCCCCTCTTTTGAACTGGCGCGCCCCTTTCATTATGAGTCTCCTGCTCGTTTGCAGCCATGCTTTCAATCAACTCATAGGCCTCTTCAGTAGTCTTTCTCTTGATACTGCCTCCAGCTGAGGCATCTAACATTATCTTAGACTGTGTACCAAGACCTCCAAGGAACGTGAGAACCAATGTTGTCTCATCAAAACCGTATATAGGCGTCTTTCTCAGCAAACCTTTGAATATGTCGCATGCCTGACCTAGGGTTTCCTCCATGCCCTGTTTGAATGAAGAAATCTCCATCTTTCCTTTGTTGATTTTGGACTGTGGGAAGTATTTATTCAGGAATTTAGTCACCATAACCTCTTAGGTTGTAAATCTTCCTTCTGGAAAAGAATTCAGCCACAACTTAGCATTGCTTCCCAATGAAAAAGGAAACAAGCTAAGTTTTATCCTGTCATCTGACATTCGACTGATCTTCACTGTGTTGCATATCTCATTGAATGTCGTGATATGATCATATGGACTTTCATGTGACAGTCCATTAAACTGGGTGCTCTGCACCAGGTGTATCAACGCATGATTCATCAGCATGTTTAATGTGTTGTCCCTCGACATGACAATACTATTAAAATGTTAAGGGCCAACCACATTAGACGCGTCTGCTAAACTGCGTCTAGGAGCTCCTTCTGCCATCTCTTCTGTGTTCTGAGAAGATATCTCTGGTGAGGGTTGCAAAAGTTCTTCAGGAGGAGGGAATAATTCTCTAAATGGTCTTCTGACTTTCTTCCCCCTCCTTTCACTCAATCCTTCGAGAAGATGTTGATTTTTCTTGCTTCTAGTGTGAATTGCCTCGTGCATACATAAGAAACAAAAACCCTAAAAAGCACTTTTATAAAAATATAAATACAAAAACAAAAATAAAAAAAATCAAGTCAAAGTTAACCAATATCACACTACTAGAAAAGTTAAACCAATGAGTCCCCGACAACGACGCCAAAAACATGTTAACACCCTGGCAAGTGTACCAAATCATATCAATTAATAATAGACAGTAAGTCCGAATATCGTTTTCCAAAGGACTCTTAGGCCTAATCGTTTATGTGAATTGATTTCTTAAGACTTGACAAAGAATGAATTTAGAGTTTGTAATGCAAAAACTAAAATAAACATGCAAATGCAAAAGCTTGATCAATTGACATATAAAGATATGGATGAATGGTGTTGTTGGGATTTACGGTTCATCCTAATCCATTCTCTTATATCTACTATTCTTATTAAATTCAACTTTGTTATCAATGTTCATGCAACTTTCTAATTTACTCTAAACCCGATGTCTCGGCGAAGAGAGCCTACTCCCAATTACTAGTTTACTATGTCTAGTCTCCCTAGTAATTAGTCATGCATTTTAGTGTATAAAAGCTTAAAGCAATTGACCGTCCTATTACTATGTCTAGGTAATATTGCATAATCAAGAGAATTCCCCTCATGTCTAGATTTCCCCGTATATGTCAACATCGACAAAATCAATGATCATGACATTGAATGAGTTAAACAATGCAAGCATAAAGTATAGAGAAGAAAACTCAAACTATTGATAACTAAAGTATATGAATAAAATAAGAACTTCGATATAAGAGAGTTTCAAAAGGATTACAACGTTCCCTAACAAAAAGGGTTTTAGTTCACCATTGTCATGGTGAAACTATATGAATTGAAAGGAAAGAATGAAAGAGATAACCCTAGAATTGAATGATTGGAGCTTTCGCATCCAAAATCCGCCTCCAAGGAGTGAGAATGGGTGTTTCTGCGTCTTTTCTCTGTGAAAAGATAACCCTATGGTTCACACAAATCTATTTATAATCTATGAAAAATTACAGAAAACAGGTCCAAGCCCAACTACAATGCTCAGCGTTCACGTCCAAGCATTTGGTAGTGCTATTTTTGAGAAGGCCAGTGCTCAGCGTTGGATCTGACGCTCAGCGGTGTGCGCGACTCTAACTTTTCCCCTCAGCGTTGGCGCTTAAGCGTCTGACAATGGCTTTCTTCACAAAGCTGGCACTCAACGCTGAAACTAGCGTTGAATGGTGGTTGCGATTCTTCCTTTGCTCCTTTTTCCATCCTTTCTTGAGTCTAACTCCTTCTTACTTCACTCTCTATCATTCAATTCTCATCTAATCCTGTCAAAACAAGGAAAAAGTAAGCATAATATCTCTAAAACCACCTTTGACTCTCTTTTAACCTAACTAAAGTAATTTGCATGATTTCAACCTAATTTCTAAGTCATAAAGGGTGTGTTTTGTATCAAAATTAAGTATGAAAATAACGGTTTTTGAACCGTTATCAAGACCAAGTATCGTTTTCCCTAGAGACTCATTGGCCTAGATAGACATGTGATTTGTTGATTATTTAAGACTTTAGAAACAAAAATCAGTGTTTATAATGCAAAACCGGAAATAAACATGAATGGAAGTTGTGATCAATTAACCAAAGAATATGCAGGTGAATGGTTGATAAAATTATGGAATGATGTTGTTGTTGGGGTTTTCGACTTATCCTAACCACTCTCATGTATTTACGAATTCGACTTCTTCATTAATGTTAATTCCACTTTCTAATTTACCCTAAACCCGATGTCTCGGTAATTTACAATGTCTTGTCTCCCTAGCAATTAATCATGCATTACATTCGCACAGAAGCTTAAAGGCAATCGGTCCTCCTATCCTTAGGTCTAGGTAATATTGCTCCCAAGAGAATTTCCCCATGTCTAGATTTCTCCATATGTGTCCATATCGACAAAATCAAAGATCATGCAATTGGATGAGGTAAACAAAGCATGCATAGAGTATAGAGGAAAAACCCTAACAATTAATAAAGTAAAGCATATATAATCAAGATCAATTCAATACATAAGAGTTTCAAATGATTACATCGTTTTCCCAACAAAAGTAGAGGTTTAGTTCACCATAGACATGGTGAAACTAGATGAAAATAGTGAAAAGAATGAAAGATAGAACCCTAAAAGTTGTAGATTGGAGCTTCCGCATCCAAAATCCGCCTTCGAAGGGTGAAGAGAGTGTTTTTGCGCCTCTTTCTGTCAAAAGATACCCTCTTTAGGTCGTGCAAATCAATATATAGTTCATAAAAATACAAAAAAGTTGGCCCAGGCCCACGTAAATTGCGCTCAACGCTAAAATACTGCTCAGCGGTATGTGCGGTACTCAGAAATAACGCTCAACGTTGATGCCCAGACATTTGGTAGTGAACTCACTGAAGAGGCTGGCGCTCAACGGCAAAAGTGGCGCTCAGCGGTGACTGAGACACTTGTATTTCCCCTCAGCATTGACGCTCAGGCATTAGGCAGTGGATTAATCTTCAAGACCAACGCTCAACGGTGAAATTGGCGCTGAGCGGTGGCTGCAGTTCTTCTTTGGTGCCTTTCTTCCACTTCTTCTGAGTCCAACTCTTTGCTACTTCAACTTGCTTCATCCCATTCGTGTTAATTCCTATCAAAATAAGAAAAACCAAGCATAATACCAATAATACTACCTTCAACTCTCTTATTCTTTAACTTAAGCAAAAAGCATGACTTCAAGCTAGTTTCTAAGTCATAATAGGTGTGTTTAATGTCAAATTTAAGTATAAAAATAACGGTATTTCAATCGTTATCAAACATGCACCCAAACCACACGCAAGATGGAAATCTCAACCCATGAACAACATCCATGTCCCCATAGTCACCCCCTTCACATAAAAACATTTCCAAGCACATGAAAACTCATAAAATCGGCATAAATCAAGCACCCCATGCAAAACAATATCTAGAATTCATTATACACAAAATGAGTTTGGTTTCTCCCCTTACCTTATTTTCCTAAGTGTTTTCTAAGGCTCCTTAATTCGCCAACAAGCTCCAAGCACCTCTCCTTCCCCAAGATTGGTCTCCCAAGACTTCTTCTCTCCCTTGCTCCCCACTCACGACCTTGCTCTTGATGGAACTCCTAGGTTTGCTCTTCCTCACTTCTCGCCAATCCAATATTCCAATGAAGTTGATGAGGTCTCTCCCACTCTCCAACAGATGCTTTGGGTTGAAGCAATGTAAATTAAGGTTGCCTCTCAACACTCATGGTTGCGACTATGTGTCTTTCCCTTAAATTTAACCTAAAAATATCACCTAAATAGTGCTTCCCTTTTCTACTCTAACCCACGGTCCAAACCATCCTAATTTATCTTAAGATTATCCACTCAAAGCTGACCAAAAACTTCCTTTCTTAGCTCCTCCTTCCTTCCTAAAATAACTAAATATTCATGAAGTGTATAATGTGTCTTTAAAGGTAATAAAGGTGTCCATAAAAGTTAAATATTCTGGAATGAGACAAGAGTAATAAGCCTTTCTCGGTTTAACTTTGCAAAACCTAACCCACGCAATTCATGCACACTTAGAATACACTTAGTTTTGAAAACTCTCTCTCTGGCTTAACGTAGTCAACCGTGCGTAACGTCATGCAAGGTTCTTCTACATTTTTAAAAGAAACTATTATCTCCCATAAGGGATAAATAAAGGAAAGGAATGAAAGCAAGAGTCACGCCCTTTATGCTACCCAAACCTTCTTGTGCCCAAGCCAATGCCAAATGAGTAAAAGTAACTAAACCCCCTTTAATAAAACACGTGCACCTTAAACTATCTCTATAGCATAAGCCTCGATCCCCTTGCCTTTTACTTACATAAAAGGAATAAGACATCACTAATCACTTTTCTATGACAATTGAAATAAAAGCACCAACAAAAGAGACCCACCGTTCTCTCTTCACCAAACGTTTTGGTCCATGAGCAAAGAAAAGGACAGGAACAAAAAGGTTCCATAAACTCCCATTCAATCACGTCTAGATACATCACATGTCCAAACCTTCTCTTTCTCACGTCAAAGACAAACGCGGGTCCCACCAACGGGAAAATCAATAAAAGAAATAAAAAAAAGGCCCAGGAAATGCTTTGTGTAAGGTTCAAGCCTAGGGTCGCAAAGTACCCCAAAAAACATGAACTCACCCCTTAACCAATGCATCCCTTTTCGTTGAAATCATAACCCAAATATTGATATATAAATCTCACTTGATGTTTTTTCGAAACTTAAAATTAAAACAATTATTAATTAATTTTTATTTATATACCTAACACTTTTATCACCCAATAACACATCATAAATAAATATTTAATACTATAAAATAGAATAATAAAATAAAAAGATATTTTTATTTCATACGGGTCTTACATTTAGTTCAATCTTATGGACGATCTTATCTTAACAAATAATGGTTTTGAAAGATCGACACGCTTGAAGCTTGGATGACTCTCATTCTAGTGAAAAAGAAGTTTTAAATTTTGTAGAGGAAAATCATTTCAAAAATACAAAAATACTTTATTAATGTGTTCTTTACTTTACAAATACTCTAGTACATAAACTTATTCAACTTTTGTTTACTGGATACTGTACGTACATATTTGATCTAGGAGGAAATCAACAACCAAATTTCTGCTTCCTTAAATATCTTCCCAATCTGAAGACAAATTGTGTTTGAAAAGGGAGGGTATGATGGAAACCGTCCTTAGAGCTTGATGGAGATCCATCCAGGGAGCTACAACTTGAACTATGGCTAGGATGGTGAAAGAAGAAGAAGGACTTTAAAGACCTCTACTCTTGTGGAGATGGTGCTTTTAAGCTTGTTCTACCCTTCTCTTAAGCTTTGTAAATATGTACGTAAGTATTTGTTTTGGGCCTTGTATTTTGGTCAAGATATCTTGTTTTTTATAGACTTGTTTTTACGTCAATGATTTTATAAGTTCAACTACAACCAGATTAGAGGTCAAAAAGATACGTTCTTATAGTCAATGGAAATCTCTTTGAGTCTAGTTTCCAACAAAAAAAGAATCATGTCATTTGGAACTCTGTGGAGAAAGTTATGGGTAAAACACTCAACAAAGGTCAGAGTTGACAAGATAATGTCTTGAATGAGTTTTGGGCTTGTTTCTTTAGCTGGGCTTGCATGAGACGTGATCCAACTTGTTTCTAGCCTTAAGGTACTTGGAGAAAGGCTCCCTTGCATGTGATTATCTAAGAAAGAGGCAAGATGTGATTGAATGAAGGAACAACAAGATGTGATTGGATGATGAAAAGACAAGATGTGATTGGATAAAAGGCAAGAGGCTCCCATTCATCCGCCTTTGGCCAAAGAAGCTTATAGGATATTTTCAAATGCATGTACTCTAGCTTTCTCCTTCAACTATAAAAGGAGAAACACCCTTCTTGTATCTCCTTAGAACTTGAATGATATTAGTGAAACTTTGCGAAAATTACAAGCCTCACTTCTCTAAGTTCTCAATTAGAGTTGTCTCTTTTCTAAACTTCTTCTTCCTTTTCCTTCAAGTTTGGCCCAACCTCTTTCTAGGATGAATATCACACCACCATCATTAAGCCACTCAACCTCTAAACTTCATGCTTTCGCGCCTTCATTTATTTCATCAAAGAGTCTTCACCAAGATTGTTGAAGGAGCTTTCATTAGATAGTGAAGGGACTGATGAGTCTAATAATGAATATGATTACCCTTGTGATGGAGACCTTCTTATTATGAGAAGGATCTTCAATATATAAGTTTTAGAAAATATTTGTTTTATTGTGGATAGTGAATCATCTTGCAATTGTTGTAATATTAGGTTGGTTTATAAGTTAGCATTGACTGTCTTACCCCATTAAAAGCCGTATAAACTTCATTAGCTTAATGAAGATGGGGATTTGACATTTAATCAACACGTGAAGGTCAAGGTTATCATAGGAAAATATGAGGATAGTGTGTTATGTAATATAGTACCTATGGAAGCTTATCACATCTTATTGGAGAAACCATGTCAATTTAACAAATAAACCTTGCACAATGGTATCACCAACAAGATTACCTTCACTCATACAGTGAAGAAATTCGTACTTAATCCTCTCTCGCCATCTCAAGTGATGGGAGATCAAGTCCAAATGAGAAATAAAACAAATGAAGAAAAAAAATGTCAAAGTGAAAACCAAAGTTTAATAAGTAAAGATGAATCGAAGTTGAGAGAGCTTAGTGTACGAAGACAAGATTGTCTAAAGAAATAAGACTGTCTAGCATTTCTTGTTTTGAACTTTAACTAACAACGTTGAAAAAAATAGTTGTTTATCAATAAAAACCATCTATTAAATAACGTTTTACGAAAATAACATGTTCGAGCATATATCATCTAATAGACAATGTTTAACAAACAACATCTAACAAAAGGAAATATCTAAATTTACACTTAATAAAACACTGAAGCATAAAATTTTATGTCTAAACCATGTTGAACAAATAAGCATTTAAAGAAAAGAATCATCTAAGAAAAACTTGATAAACAATATAATGAAACTTATAAACAATTTTCTAAAATAAGTGTTCAACATTTTATCTCATCTAAAGATCATATATTAGACATTTTTCTTCCTAAACGATGTTTCTATCAACAAACTGACATGTTCCAAATGTTTTAAACATGCAATATGCCTAAACATTTACCAACGCTTAAAACATTTATTGCATGTACGAAAAATACTTTGTTGCTTGTATGCTTTGCTCTCTTTATCTGTGCAGATCGGGAAAGTACAAGAGTTTACTCAAATTCTTGCACAAGATCGATAAAGACGTTAAGAGATATGGAGACATTCTAGGAATGTTTTCTTAAAGCTTTAAGCTCTATAAATTGTACAATAAAAGGTCTGACAGGTAGAACTTGACAAAGCAAGGTCATTCAATATGAGAACATACTAGTGTAGATAAGACTTTTTATGACAGGTAAACTGGATGTTTTATGACATGTGTTTTGGCGTCATAGTTACGAGAATCATAGAAAGTTCGCTCTTTATATGTCGTAGCGAAAACATGTCATAGTAAATCATATTTACTATGATAGGTAAACGAGTAATAGTCATAGTAAGTCCAACTTACAATAACAAATTTTTGAAAACCTATCATAGTAAGTCCAACTTACTATGATGTATTTTTTATCACTTGTTATAATAAATGTAACTTACTATGATAAGTCTACAGGTATTTGGAGACCTATCATAGTGAGTCTAACTTACTATGACATTTTTTTTCAGATTCATTTCGTTTTACCATTTTCTTGTCCATTCAACTTACTTATAAATCCCAAACAATTCATATCACCAAACCAAACAATTCATAAACAATCAATTCATACATTAAGTTGTCCAACAAACTTTAAAACATGAAATTGTTTATAAATAAACCTACAACATTTATAACTTTTACAAATACGCTCTAAAAAAATTGTAAAGTACCATAAACCTAAGATATTTACAAGTTGTCATTAACACTCAAAAGAAAGGAAGTCCACTTGCTTCTAATTTTTTCCATCTTTTTACCTTTCAATGTTGATGAATCATTAAATATCTATAAAAAAAAAAAAGCAAATAAGCAACATGGAAACACCTCACTTAAAACATTGATTATAATTTCAATGAAGTTGAATTGGAGCCATTTTAACTTACAATACAACCTTTTAATTCATATATGAAACTAAGTTACCTAATTTGTAGGCATAAACAACAATGTCACCATGGCAATCAACAAAAATTACTTAAGTAATGAGGTTCATGTTGAAAAAGCAAGCATAGGCAAATAAAAAGTTCAACTTCAAACTATCCCCACCATGATAAACATGGTCATTACTAGAGGTGTCAATTTAACCCATGGTCCCAGGGCCAGTCCCAACCCACTATTGAAAAAGCCCTATTTTAAGAAGCCCCTTAAGTAGAGGGCTAGGAAAAAGCCCCAACCCCCAAAACCCTCTCTCAAGTGGGTTAGGGTCAAGGTTAAAGTGGGTTTAGCCCCACTCCAAAACTTTAATTAAATTTTAGTCTCACTCCAAAACTTCAAATTAAATTTTAGAAATAATATAATTTATATATACATAATTTTTTGTAATTTTACTCTCTAAATTATACAATTTTTATTTTAATTATTTTACGTATAATTTTTTTTTACTTCTCATGAATTTAAACAGGAAAGACTTAATATTC
>NW_014541811.1:28362-73081 GCF_000741045.1 Vigna radiata var. radiata
AAAATTTAATAATACTTTTATAATTAAATATATTTTTATTCTTTAAATTTTAATACAAAATTTGAATTTATCATTATCTCAAACTTAGTTATATCTATTTTTTAAAATAAATAAATATAATTTTTCTAACACTAAAGTTTTTATATATAAGTTAGTTTATTATGCATGTAAGAAGAAGTTAACTAAGTTTGAAGATTAAAATTTGTGAAAGGTTATAATATACACTAATTTTAATTTAATGTCAAATTTAGGATGAAAAATATGAAATCCTATTTATTATTTTCTAATTAATAATTATGTAAAAATATTTATTAAAGTAAAAAAAAGATGCTTACCTGTATGCTTACATGTATTTTCCAAGTTATAACACTTAACATAAATGTTCTTTTTCTCTGCAAAAATGCAATTTATTATTGGATATTTAATTTTTTTTTTATAAAAAAGAAAGTCCATGGGCTAGCCCTAACCCACAGGGCTTTGGGCTTTTTAGCTCTGGGAGCTTTTTTAATAAAGGGCTTTTTTGACCCTAGGGGCTTTTTTGGCCCCAACCCACATGGGCTAGGGCCAAGACTTATTATAAGGGCCTATTTGACAGGTCTACTCATTACCCTTACACACTCAAAAGCTTATAACATAGTCCTCAATGTTTTCACTAAGTACATTTATTTCTTCTTCGGCTAATCCTAACCCCATAGCAAGTGACATACTCTTAGACTGTATAACTAACTCAATTACAACCTAGAACGATCGAGAGGTTTATCTCACTCCTCATCACTTGTATCAATTTGACGTTTGACATGTACCTTAGAGAGACTCCTTTAAAACTTCATCTTTATTCTCTACACTTATATCTATGCTTGTTTCATTGTTGTTGATTGATAACATATTTCGCTCAGTTGATCTGACTACAACGACAACATATTTGTTGTTATTATATGAAATGTATATTTTAGATTTAATAGTCAATTTCATTTTATTATTTTTAAGTTGATTTCACTATTATTCTATTATTTTTTAAGTTTTCAATTTGTTTTATATTTTAAAGTATGTAATAATTTATTCACTTTAAGAGATAATAATTGTATTTGTTTCTATGTTTTTGTTGATTTTACAAGAATGACTAAATTGTTACATTTTAAAAACTGAAATGTAATCAAGAACTTGAAAACAATGAGATGATATTAAACTCAATTTAAATTAATAAGACAAAATATACTATTGAACTTAATTTTTAATTTTTATATTTTAATATATATGAAAGAGAGTTCAAATTACGCTAATGTAATTTTAGTCTTTTAAGTTGAATTACTTTATTTTCATAACTCTCTTTAAAAAGAAAGAAAAAATTCTTTAACATAGAACATATTAATAAAAAATGTAATTTTTATAAATTATTTAATATCTCATTATGTAAATTAAAATTAGAATAATGTTTTAAAAACATAATAAAATATGAATTCTTTTATTGTCTTGTGGTTGTAGTTTAATATTTGAAAAGCTTAATAAAAGTAATCATGATAATATAAAATTATGATCTAATAGTTGGATGAAAACAAATATTGTGTATAATTATTAATAATGTAATATTCAAAAGTAATTTGCTCTAACTTAATATGCCGTGACTGAACACACACACACACCTGGTAATGGTAAAATATCCATTCCCATTTCCTACAACAATCCTAATATTGCGTGGAGTCACTCTTCAACGCTGTACCCGTTTGAAAGACCTTACCTTTTCTCTCTAGATTCAGATTCTCTTCATGGATTTCATGGTATCTATTCTTCCCTTTGTTAGGTTCCTTTTCTTTTTTGATTTTGGGTTTTAATTTTCTTTTGCAAAACTAGGAGAAGCTGAAAATTTGGAAGAAAAAAGCAGACAAAGAATGTGAAAGCCCTCCTGTGTTGTGGTTCGAAACCTCTGTATCTGTTTGTCGCCGCTTCCAGTTCGAACCCCATGGCCAACTTTCCGTATAATCCTACTGCTTATCCTCATTGGTGCTTTCGGTGTTGTTTTTTAATCAAAATTATAATAAAAATTTGTATTAAAGGTCGATATAACAACACCAACTGCGGAGGTGAAACTTCAATTTTGATTTTATAACACCACCAAAAAAAAATCTATTGAGCTTCATATAAGTATTGTTCTTCTTATTGGTTGGGAGACCTTGCACCAATTTAAGGAAACTTTCCAAAAAAGTGTGATTCAAAAAAATTAATTAGCTAAAATTTTGTTTCCCTTTATTTTTTTTTTTACTTTTTCCCAGGAAATGGACTTTTTTTTTCCTTTTAACTTTCAAGGAAGTATCTTATTTCACTTTGTTCTATGTTTCTAAATATTGGTGCAATGGTGAAAACAGATTGTGTATATGTTTTTGCTGCACTGCCTTACAACATTTTATTTTTGGTTTCTCTGTAGGTGACTACCATTGGTGATTCCCGGCCGTTATACCACAAGATAGTTGACTCATTCCTGAATAAATTTTTCCCTTCAGGATATCCGTACAGGTTCTTTGTTCTTTTCCTGAGCATGTTGCGTGCATTCGTGGTTTATTTGATTAGCTAATTCATTTTTTTGGGTGTTCGCTTTGCAGTGTGAATGAAGGTTACCTCAGATACACACAGTTTCGAGCACTGCAACACACTGCCAGTGCAGCTCTATCTGTGTTATCGACTCAGGTCTTCTTCTAATAACTTGAGAACATCAGCAATTCATGTATCCGCTTTCCTAATGACTCATGCTAGACTCTTTTAATTAAAACCTGTTCGTTCCGAATATTTTGTTGAAACCAGCTGGATTTTGGTTTTTATTATTTTTATGTAGAGGTTACTTCCTTATTATAAGCTAATCCAAACATGGTAGATGTTGGCATGTGAAGGATAACTATAGTTGGTGCATTGCTTTATTATCTCATTATCGTAGCTGACATTTGACTTCCACACATCCACGCTCTTAATGAGTGGGTTTGTGTCTTACTCAACCTTACAAAATGTTTGTCTTATAGTTGGTGCATGTCTTACTATAGTTTGTGACATTTGATCTTACTTTTAGTAAATGTGGGATCTTCAAAACATTTTATCACGCCAGTGAATGAACATCTCTAGTGTGAGATTAGATATTTATGGGTGGTCTAACCTCATAGCAGTTACATGATAGTCCCAAAGAACTTGACTAGGATAGACTCTTAATGACTTTGATACCATCTTAATGAGTGAGTTTATGCCTAATTCAATCTCAATTTGGAATGAGCTCTTTGCTAAACTGCAAGGTTAAAGCTAAGAGCAAAAGGAAATGTTAGTCAAGGAAATTGGAAGACTAGAGGAATAGTTAGAGTCATTTATCGTGAAGAGTTACACATTGCTTAAAAGAAATGAAGCTAAAACTAGACATTATAAAGTAAGAGTACGCAAAATTTTCTGTTGACAGAAAGAATATTTATTGCCATAAGTTGAAATAAGAGTTGGAAGAGAAGTTGAGGTGGCATAACAAGACAACTAGAGAAGTGCTGAACTGAAAGAGTCCAGCAAAGCTGGTGTGGCTATGATACAACTGGTGGACCTAGTTTAATTTACTGCAATGTGTATAAGCATGTTCTTTTTATTAATCAGCTATTTTCTTACGGAAGGATCCTTACTAAACAATTAAGTTCTAAGAGAATCTCATTTAGCCCTCCTCCAACAAGAGTCTTAATTGGGAAAAAGGAATATAGAAAACTAGAGCACTAAGCTTTCATTAATATTTGAAGTTGCCATTTAGTTTCTTTTTATTCAATAGTTTGTTATAAGGAAGCACAAGGAGAGATGGTGTGGGGAAGGTTATTTTTAACGCAAAAGAAAAAGCGGAGAGGCTAGTTTGCTTGAGGGAGTTTTCCTTCTTTATTGCGCTGTGTTCTTAGTCTTTGTTCTGTATCACTCTGATTTCTAATCAGATCTGGATTGACTAGCATAAAAATCACATGTTTGCCACATCTTCTCGTCCATTTCTGTTAGTATTCTTGTTCCGTATGCTTTTTCTTCTGCAGTCACTGCTATTTGCTGCAGGCATGCGGCCCACTCCTGCACAAGCAACTGCTGTTAGTTGGGTAATTTGAGGCTACTTTGCATTTTGACGATTTCACAGACCAGTTATTGTGCCATGCACCTAATATATAATTCGTTTCTTATGCTAATATTCAGATTTTAAAGGATGGCATGCAACATTTAGGGAATCTCATATGCAGCAATTTAGGTGCAAGAATGGATTCTGAGCCTAAACGTTGGAGAATTTTAGGTTTGCATTAAAGTTGGAACATTTTCTTTTTTTCTTATTTTAGCTCTTATTTTTCATATTCTATGGTGTATGACTTGAATAAGCCTTCCATCTTGCAGCTGATGTGCTCTACGATGTAGGCACTGGTTTGGAAGTGCTTTCTCCTTTATGTCCTCAGCTCTTTCTTGAAATGGCTGGCCTTGGAAATTTTGCCAAGGTATTCATTTTTATTGAGTTTTTAAAATTAATTTACATGGTGGCATTTATTGATCTCATATTCCTCTCTTTTATTCTCCCCTTGAAGATGAGGCTACTTGAAGTAGCTCTCTTGTTTATTGAAGGTGATATATTTTAACACAATTATTTTTGGATGGTGGGTACATTTACTAGAATATGTTAAAGAGCTAGTACATGTGGGCTTCTCCAAATTAGTAAAGAAGGAGGTTACTCCTTCTATATATTCATGATTCAGCGGGATAGGGACAAATTCTTTATATTGTCTATTAACAATGTGCGTTTGTCCTAGCTTTCGCCTTCTTTTAGGACCTCATTTTAGCTCTCATTCTTCGTTTTGGTTTCCTTTCTCCCCATTCTCTGTTGTGGCCTCCTTTCTACCTTCATCTTCACCTTGGGGAGTTTCCATGTAATTTCCAACACGTCTCCCTTGTGAGACGTGGCTTGTTGCAATAGGTACACCAAACCTCCTCATGTTTTTTCTCCATATTTGGGACCACTCTTTTTCTTTGGTTAGAAATCATTGTTGTTCCTCCTTTAACTTTCGTTGTCGAGTTTTTAGTAGTTGGTTGGAGTCTCCAGCATCAATCATGTTGTAATTAGAGGAAATATCTATAGAATCTTCTTAATTAGAGAAATTATCTGTAGAATCTTCCTGATTAGAGAAAATATTTTGTAGGATCTTCTAGATTATTTTTCAGTATATTGTTTCCTTATTTCCCTCTTTTTTAGAAGATTAGATTGTTATAAATAGAGGTAAGGAGAATGTAATAGATATGAATGTAAATAATAAAAATTATTCTCTTTCTCAAGAAGTCATCTCCTACTTTCTTCACTTTGGATAATGACTACCACTTCATTAATCCTTGGAACCTTCTCTTTTCCCATAATCTGGACCTGATCATATTTTGGATTCAAGCCTACCAAATAATCATAGACTCTATCTTTTTCAATATACTCTTTTAGGATTCTTTAGTCTTTTGGAGACTTTGCTTTTATAACTCTAGTGATTTGCATCATAAATTTGAGCAACATCCTTGGCCTTAAAATAGGTTTGTTCTAGTGCCTCCCAAACCATAGACTCTATCTTGTTCAATATACTCATTCATGCATATGTTTCTCATGATAGAGAACATTTTTTGTTCGGTGAAAGTATTCATTTAACCATTCCATTTTCGGGTATAACCTTACTATTGAATATAGTAAAACTAGGTACAAGAATAATCTCCCTTGTGTAGAAAATACAGATAAGGTAATTTATAGTAATGAGAATGTGGGCCAAGCCCAAACACAAATGAATTTATAAAAATAACATAATTAACATAGGGACTATGTTTTCCTAATTAGCATAAAATGTAATATATCTAACACTCCCTGTCAAGCTGGTGCATATAAATTGTATGTAGCAAGCTTGTTACTAATAAAATCAATTCTTGGTCTCAGTAAAGACTTAGTGAAAATATCTGCAAACTGATCATTTGAGTTGATGAACTTGGTCTTGATGTCTCCCGATACAATCTTCTCTTGCATGAAATGATAGTCAATCTCAATGGTTTGGTCCTCTCATGAAAGACATGATTAAAACTAATAAAGAGCAGCCTAATTATCACATATAAGTGTCATTTGAGTGATATCTTCAAATTGTAACACTCTAAGTAATTGCTTAGGCTAGACAAGTTCACAAGTGGCTGAGGCCATAACTCTATTCTGCTTCTGCACTAGATCTTGCCACAACACTTTGTTTCTTGCTATTCTAAGAGATCAAATTACCATCAATGGAGACACAATACTCAAAAGTAAATTTTCTATCAAAAGGAAATCCTGCCCAATTAACATCTAAATAGAAAACAACTTTTGTATGATTATTGGAACCATATAACAAACCTTTTTCAAGAGATTCTTTAATGTACTTTAATATACGAATGACTATATCCCAATGATCTTCACATTTGGAATTGAGAAATTGGCTCACCACACTGATGACAAAGGAAATGTTAGAATAAGTAACGGTATGGTAATTTAATTTCCCAACCAATCTTTTATACTATTCAAGATCTGAAATAGGCTCCCCCTAATTTGGTAGGTGGTTGGTATTAAGATCCATGGGTGTGTCAACTGATTTTGAATTCATCAACCAGTGTCCTCCAAAATATCCAATGCATACTTCCTTTGAGAGATAACAATACCATCATTGGATTGTGCTACCTCAATATCTAAGAAATATCTGAGTTTGCCAATATTTTGTTTGGAAATGATGGCAAAGGTGTTGTTTCATCTGGGAGATCCATGGTGGTTATTGCTTGTAAGAACAATGTCATCGACATATACTACCAAATAAACACATCCAGTACTCGAGTGATGATAAAAGAGTAAATGATTTTCCTTACTTCAAGTCATACCAAATTGTTGAACAACGCTATGAAATTGGCCAAACTAGGCCTTAGGAGACTGTTTTATGCCATGTAAAGATTTGCTAAGATGACTATCAATCCAACTCCCCTTGAGCAAAAAATCTAGGAGGTTGCTCCATATAAATTTATTCCCGTAAATCTCATTTGAGAAAACATTTTTGACATCCATTCAATAAAGAGGTAATTGTTGAAGAGCAGCCAATTCTAGAAATAAACTAATAGAAGCCATCTTTTCCATTGGAGAAAAAGTATCACCATAATCCAATCCAAAAATTTATGTGTAGCCTTTGGCTACAAGTAGAGCTTTAAGGTGATAAATAGTATCATCAACACCAATTTTGATAGCAAAAGCTTACTTGCAACCTGCAACAGATTCCTTAGGTAGTAATGGGACGAGCTCTCAAGCTCCATTATTCTAAAGAGCACTTAGTTCATCTAGCACGGCCTGACGCCAACCAGGATGGGCTAGATTTAGGGATGGTCACAAAAGCAATAGATGCAAGGCATGTATAAAAAGGTGAACATAATATATGGTAATTCAATGCAATATAATGTGGAGAGGGATTACAAGTAGAACATATATCTTTATGGAAGCAATTGGGGGTTCAAACTCAGTAGTTGGAGCTAAAGGAGAAAAAAAAGTTGGCAATTGAAGTGAGTCACTTGGTGGTTGTTCAGAACAATGTCTTCGAATATAAACCTAAAAGGGTGATGGAGAAGGAGGATTTGATGGTTGACTATGCAAAACAAGAGGATCACAGATAACAGAAGACATATCAGAAGAAGCGGACCCTTACAATAAAAGGAAAACTCATTGAAGGTGACATGAAGAAACAAAATAGCAGTTAAGGGAAGGAGAAAACACTTGTATCCTTTTTGGGATCGAGTAAATACTAGAAACACGAATTTTGTGTGATCTAGGAGATAACTTATTAAGACCAGGACAAACATTATGAACAAAACATATAGATCCAAAATAAAACGAGGAAATAAAATAGAATGAGGAATTTTGTTATCTTAAATCGAAGATGGCATATGATTAATTAAATAACATGTAATAAGAATAATATCACTCCAAAAATGTTGAAGAAGTGTGCGAGTTGTTTCAATAAGATGTTTATTCTTGCATTCTGCCATTCCATTTTATTGAGGTGTATAAGCACATGAAGTTTGATAGAGAATATCATGAGAAACCATAAATTGTTTAAAAGAATGCGAAAGATATTCACGATCATTATCACTTCTCAAAATTTGAATAGAAACACCAAATTGAGTTTTAATTTCATTATAAAAGGTTTGAAAGTTATAAAATAAATTAGAACATTTTCATTAAAAATAACCAAATACAGATAGAATAATCATTAATAAAAGTAACAAAATATTGAAAATCTAAATTAGACTTAACATGACTAAGACCCAAAATGTTAGAGTGAACTAAGGTAAAAGGGGTGAAGTACGTTGTGAGACATCAATAGGAAAGAAACTTCAACTATGTTACCCTAATTGACAAGACTCACACACCAAACTAGTCAACTTGGACAAGCTGGGACGAAGCTGTTGAAATTTGGCCAGATTAGGATGACCTAGTTGAACATGATGGAGAGATGGAAACTTCATAACTGAACTAACATGTGTAGAAGGGTGGAGATGATAAAGATCACGAGACTCACATCTGGTACCCATCACTTGTCTCGGACTCTAGTTTTGTTAACAAACAAAAGTTTTGGTAAAAGAAATAACACAATCAAGAAAACGAGTTAGAAGACTAATGAATAATAAGTTAAAAGGAGACTAAAGACATAAAAACATTATCAATGGATAAAAAAGGAAAAAGGTTAACAATCCCAACACCATGAGCTAAAACATAAGTTATTCGGAGAGGATAAAGAGGAAAAAAATATTTGTTACTAGTAATGTGATATGTGGCTTTTGAGTCAAGAACCCAAAGAACAATAGACGAAGATTGAGTCAGATCAACAAAAGATGTACTTGTGTGTGCAACAAAAGCATTGGAACTTGAGGGTTGATGATCCTCACTCCATTGAAGAAATTCATTGAAGAGAGTAGATTTATTAGCAGTATTAGATAGAGGAGGATCCACAAAAGATGTACTTGTGTGTGCAACAAAAGCATTGGAACTTGAGGGTTGATGATCCTCACTCCATTGAAGAAATTCATTGAAGAGAGTAGATTTATTAGCAGTATTAGATAGAGGAGGATCCACAATAGATGATTGTGAGGGAGAATCAGTCTTAGCAATAACAGCAGAGTCAGAGGACGACCTTGTAATGCATATCACCTGTCAATCTTGTGGCTTAGCTTGCCACAATGGTCACACTTGTGACGCTCTTTTCCTGGCTTGCGGGAGCAATTGTGATCATCATGTTGAGATGCCAACGCAGAGGAATCATTGGCATAAAACAAGTGTATCATTGATAGATTTACATGGCACACACAAAATGGTGAAACAAGTAAAAGTAAAATTGGGTATAACAAGGGAACCCAAAATCTGATCACGGAGTTAAGAATATCTATTAGCCAATCCGTGTAAAGCCAATACCATGAAAAACCCATGAAAAACTTTGACCATTGCAGTAGGCAGTACATCATTTAATTCATGAAAAAGAGCATGAATCTTACACAAATAATCAGCCAGAGTCTTGAATTTGAGAAGCAACAACATTGAAAAGATCGTGACAAATACCATAAAGACATTGAGTATCATTGGTGTAGAATAAATTGTCGTAGGCATGAAACATTTGTTTTAAAGAAGATTGGATGGTATTTTGAGAACCATACATAACTGAGCATCGATTCTCTTCCAACGGGAAAAATTATTGGGAGTGATATTAGTCACTTTTTGAGTAAGATGATCAAAATACTCTGACTCTCAAGCCAAAGTTTAATGTCTAACGCCTAAGTTGCATAATTAGTGCTCTTTAATTTACCAATGGGCAACTGTGCATTGACATAGTTAGTAAAGACTGATAGGTCGGACACATTGGTGGCAGATATATTGGAAGTGGAATTGGAAGCGGAAGATGCCATGGAAGAAGAGAGAGAAAAACCTTAAAACACCAAAGGGGTCCGATCAATGAGGCCAGATCCAAAAAGAGGATGGAAAGGCAATCTCGAAGCAGGTGATCGTTGTTGGAGAGGGTTCGCGATGCGTCGCCATGCATGATGGTGAAGCGGACAATGGTGTGACTTTCAATGGTGCGTGATGGAGTGTGGCTGTTCCAATGACAGAGATTCTTGTGACGTTGAGGTCGTCTGGCTGAGGCGATCAAAACTGTGTAGTTCCTGGTTTAAAATGACACTCTAGTGATGGTGACGATGGCGGTAGCGGTTGCAGTGGTAGAAGCGACGAAAAAATAAGGCCAAAGAACCTAAGTTCTAGATATCACGTCAAATATAGAGAAAAACTAGGTATAGGATTAATCTCTCTTATGTTATGTCTATAATATACATAGGGTAATATATTTATAAGGAAGAATTATACATGTATATATGACAACCAAATATAAATATGTTAAATTGCAGATATTGTTACATATAATATCTACCGATATCAAACAATATTAAATGTCTATGTTTTCTTAATCAACATAAAATGCAATATATCTAATATATCTAACCATAATAATTAGAATGTGGGTTAAGCCTAAAAACATATGAACATGTAAAAATAACATAATTAACCGAGGGACTATGTTTCTCTAATTAACATAAGATGCAATATATCAAACACTTACCTTTCCATTTATTTTGGACTCAACAGGGGATGGCAGTTGTTGCATCCAGAGCTACAAGATTACCTATATATTCTTCATTCGCTAAAGAAGGAAACCTAAGTGACCTATTTGCTAGAGGGGAAGCTATTTCAACTCTCTTCAATGTTGTTGGAATTGGAATTGGAATTCAATTAGCATCGACTGTATGTGCATCAATGCAGGGAAAGGTATAGACCCGTATCAAAATTTTGAGCAACATATTATGTAAAAATTATGGGATTTTTGGTAGATGCTGTGGTAACCATATTGGTTATTTTTCATTAAAGCATTACTAAAAGAAAATAACTTTATTATTATTATTTTTATTTTATAGAAATAATAAGCCCAACTACTGAAATAATAATTATGAATTTATATGAATGCAAACTGATGGAATATAAAACATTTCTTTCTTGTTAGTTGGTTGTGGGGCCCCTACTATCATTTATACACATATACAGCGTTACTGAAGAAATGAGAGCTACTCCTGTCAATACCTTGAATCCACAAAGAACTGCATTGATTGTGGCTGATTTTCTTAAGGTGTGGTCTGAGTTTTTGTAAATGAACTCTTGGTTTCCATTCTTTATTTGTGAAACTGAAATGCTGTTGGACTGTTGATTGAGTACAAGCCAGGCTGGAAACGTGTCAAGCCCAGCTGATCTAAGATATCGAGAAGATTTACTATTTCCTCGGAAGCTAATAGAAGATGCTGGAAACGTAAGAGTGGGTAGGGCTTTGCACAAGGCAATTAAGCCTTCAAAGCTTCTTGAATTAAAACAAGTATTCCCTGGGGAGAAGTTTCTTTTAAATGGTGATAATAGGTGCATTGATATGGTATTGGAGAAAGATGCTATTGGTGAAGATGCATTGAGAGGGTGGCTGGTTGCTGCATATTCTGTACAATTTGACAAGTCCTCTCATGATCTCAGTAACAGTACCCTGCTGCAGGCCTATGAGAAAATGAATGAGGTGTTCCCTGTGTTTCTGAAAGAATTAGAGTGCAAAGGGTGGCATACAGATCGTTTTTTGGATGGAAGTGGGAGCCGCTTTGCATTGTAGTGTTCAAAATTTAATACAGATAGTAGCTTTACTTTACTACTTTCTCTTACCTATTCTGTGAGAGTGGGTACATTGAATGCATGCATGCCCTTGGTTATATGCAAAGGATCAATAGTCCATATCCTGCAGAATAAGAGGCATATAGACATAAAAGACACCAAATAATATTTGAAGAATTCGTTAGCCAAAGTTGAAATAACTTAACATAAACAAACACTACACTACACAGAATAAACAATTGAAGTTGTTACTTTGGGTATAGGAAAGACACTTCAAAATTTGATTAAGTGGTATTGAAATAGGATTAGGATATTTATATTGGCATTTCTATAGATTGTTTACTTGTGATTCTATTTGTCATATGAAATGTTACAATTCCACGTGGTTTCTAGAATGACTAAAATAGATGAGATCTTCCCCTACACCTCTGTATTGGCATCATGCACTTCCAAAATTACTTTAATACCCATTCATTTACACACGGTTGAGTAGCATTAATTGAAAGTTAATAATCATATTAATGATTACTTGTTTTTTCACCAACCAGTCGTAAGAATTTAGTATGTATACTTGCATCCCTTACATTTTCGAAACACACTGAAACATATTCATCTTTAGCTAAGTTTTTCTTTGGTTTTTTGTTGTTTGACGTTGTGTTGTTGTGGTCCCGGTAACTAGTTGTTGGGGGTGGTGGTCTCGGTGTTATTGGTGGTGGTCCCGTAGTGGTATCTCTCATGGCAGTATGTGTGGTGTTTTGCCCTGTAAGAGGAAGTCTGTAAGAGGTAAGTTATAGGTTACAAATTTTAACCAAACATCTATAGTCTCATTGGCGTTCGAACATCGGCTAAGGATTGCTGCAGTTTCGATGTTCTGTTAACGATTCTGCGTGATTTTGCTATCTACTTTATATATATATATTATGTTTATATTTAATTGGTTTTGATGTGTCTGTATATGTTTTATTATTTGTTGTTTTTATAATATTTGTTATGTTTTTTTATATATATTATGTTGTATTAATTTTAAATTTATATATTTTTTACAATAATTAAATATGTTGACTATAAATTATAATGTTAGAAATCTTAACCTAACTTTGAAGTTCGGTTAAGGGTTTGTCGGTGTTGGAATGCCAATTCAGGAACAATGTAAGTTGGCAATTGTGAAAACTTTAAGTTTGGCGCACTTCGAAATACCTTTATTGTTTACAACACTTAAATATGTGTTTCTTTTCATTATTTATTTTTAATATTTTTGTTATTTATTGTACTAGTTAAATTTGTAGGTGTTATTTTTTATCTAGTATTTAATTATTTTTTTAAATTATATTGTTTGTTATTAAGTTTTTAAATTTTTATGTCTTAAGTTTTAAAGTTTTATTCAATTTTGAATAAGTTTATTGTTTTTTATTTAGTATTTAGTTTATAATAAAATAAGGAAAAATAATTATTTAGGTTTTGTACTAACCCGGCCTTGCCATATGGTAAATGCAACATGATCGGTGTAGTGAGTAAGCAAGGAGGTGTATTGCGGACCTCCTGGAATCCACCTTCTTCATCTGGTTCTTCACGAATACCCTCTTGCTTAACATAGTTGTTCTCAACATAGTTGTGTTGAATGCTCTCGTCATACCCGTGCTGAATACCTTCGTCATACTCGTGCTGAATACCCTCGTCATACTCGTACTGAATACCTTCGTGGTAATGGTTGAAAAATCGTTATTTTCATACTTAAATTTGACATTAAACACATCCTTTATGACTTAGAATTAGCTTGAAATCATGCATTTTGCTTAAGTTAGAGAATAAGAGAGTCAAAGTTGGTTTTCTTGGTTTTATGTTTGGTTTTATCTTGATTTTGTAGGTTTATTGAATGATTTGAAAGAAGGGTTGAAGTATCAAGGAGTTACAATACATAAAAGTCAATCAGTCAATCAGAATGCTGAATAGTTAACCAGAGTATAGAAAAAGTAGCGTTGAGCGGTGAACTAGGCGCTCTTTACGGGACCATTTATATTATTTGATAACGATCTGATACACTTGCCGGGGACTTAACAGAAGGTGACAATGACAACCACAAATGCCAGGGCAGATGATCTCGACCTACAGAGATGGCAAGGGACTTCGAAATGCAGTGGAGGCCACAAGAGAGTTGTACGATTAAATACAAATCATGGAGGAGGATGACTCATGGTGAGGAAGGGTTAGAATGACAAACAAAGTTTCTTTTTGAAGGTGCGAGAGAGAAGTTCTTTTTTGGGGGTGCAAGATTTTGATTTCAATATATTAAACATATTCAATCAAAGATTCTCTGAAGTGTGCACCGCTTTTGCAGATTTTAAGAAGGTTATTAAAGTAATTTTGGGAGTGCAGGATTATAATATGGAGGTGCGTGGGGAAGAGCTCAAATAGATTGTACACTTAAGTACAAATATTAATTACAAGTGGTTTTGTAAAATTTAATTTGAACTGAACCTATTTTTGAATAGATATCATAATATATTTCAATGATATTAGTATTTATAAAAGTCTAATATCATATTTAAGATGTCTAATTTTTGTCATGAGAAATATGTTGGAGATTTTATATTATTTAAAGATAAAACTAAAATAAAATATATAAATGAAAAAATTATATTTTACAAAAGTGTTTAACTTTCAACAAATTTAAATTAAAAATGTTTATATATTTTACTCATTATTTATCTAATAGGGATGAAATTCTATACTATTTTAATATTTATATAATTGTTTAATAAGTATTTTAATCTTAATGGGATTTATTTAATGTGATAGTTAATGTTTTTGTCTTCAATGTAAATTAAGAAAAGTATAAAAAGTAAGGTTTAAATACTTTTTTTTTTCATGTTTTGATTTTGTTCAATGTGAGATTTATTTATTTGGAGGATTTTACATGGTTTCAATTTTTGTAATTTATGTTTAATTTTGTTTTTTTTTATGACACCGTCTAAATTATTAATGGCACGTGAGCAATGTGTGTCATAATTTGTGGTTTTTAAAAATAATTTAAAAGTTTTTTTTATTTCTTAGATTTTTTCTTAATTTTTTTAAAACAAGTTGTGCACATATCAAATTAATATTATGTCACATGACAATGTTAGTATTATGTGTCAAGTCAGTGTTAGTGTCACGTGTCAAGTCAGTATAACGGTTACATGTCATTGTTAGTATCATGTGTCATTGTCTTGTATTTAGTTTATTTCTAATTTTTCTTATTTTTGTTGAATTTAGTCTCAAATTTGGTTAATTTTATTTAATTTAGTCTCAATTTTAAATTTTAGATGGAAAAATCTTCAATATTTTTAAAATTGATGAAAATTTCTTCATTATTTTTAAAATCATTTTTTTTTTAATTTGAAGGAAATTTTTTCATTATTTTTAAAATTAGAAGGAGAAGTCTAATTTATTTACGAAATTAGAACAAAAATTCTAATTTATTTTTAAAATAAAAATAAAAATTCTTTATTATTTTTAAAATTAGAAGAATTTTTAAAAATAAAAATTCTGCACTATTTTAAAACTAACTTGTTGATAGGGGGAGCTAAATCTACCATTTATATCTTTGTTTTTTATGATGAACAAAAGAATGATTTTATAGTTTCTTGCACAACAAATGACATAACAATTGTTTTATCTATATCTTGTTTATGCTGGATAAGAGAATTCATTTGTATTAAATGAATCATGTATTAAACATATTAATAATCTCAATTTTGGATGAAATAATCGATTTAACTTAGTATATAATTTGTTAGATTTCACCAGTTCACTTTGTATGCTTAAACAAGGACAAAGTACTATGTAGTAATCGATTACATAAGTTATCTAATTGATTAAAACAAAAAGAAATGCCATTATTTGTTTCATAAGTGAGTAAATTTGTTTAAATGAAATTGGATTGAAAATTTTCTCAAGTATAGAATTAATCGGTTACATAAGTTTTCTAAACGATTATGTGCAATCTCCACGTTGAAAATTTGTTTTGAATAGATTAGCATGTGAAAAACGTTTACGGAGCTTCCTCCACACATTTGTAGTCTTCTCACACCAAAGAATGGATTGTGCAATCTCCATGTTCGTCGACTTTATTAGCTAGTTAAGAACAAGTATGTTACCTCGTTCCCATAAAGGAAAAATTGCATGATTCTTCAATGGTTCTTCAATCGTGTTGTCAATGAATCCTAACTTGTTCTTTGTTAACAAGCTCATATTCATTACACAAGACCAACTATGATAATTCTCATATGTGAATAGCGGTAAAATAAGGACAGGGTCATTTGGGTGGATATATAAGGGATGCGATGCATTATGTGCATCTTAAAAAGTATAGGGATAGGTTGTTTCATTAGCCATTGGTGTACAACAAAACTCTCTTCAAGAGAGCTTTGATACCATAACAAATTAGTTAAGAACTAATTTAACTGATATGACTAATATGACGTGTGTTAATCGAAAAATTACATTACCCACATTTATGTTGATTTTAAGTGACAAAAAATGTAAAAGAAAAAACATGCAAAAGAATTTTTTTGTGATTGTGATATGAGGTTAAACTTTTGATTGTTTGAAATCATAGAAACTATATTTTAATAATAAAAAGATAAACACAAGTTTAAGTGTATATGTACATTATATAATATATATATATATATATATATATATAATATATATATATATATATATTATATTTTATAATAATTACGATTTCTTTTTCTCTCGTAGCATAGAATATGTTTATAATTTCGAGGATAACATATTGTATATTATATTTACCAAACTAATACATTTTTCTTCTAAAGTTAGAATTCGGTTTTCGTTAACCGAATTCTAACTTTTTTTTTTTAATCTTAATTTAGAATTCATTTTCCAAATAACCGAATTATGAGTTATTTTAATATTTTTTATAATCTTAAGATTATCTTTTATATTTCAATATTTTTTTATAAAGATTTTTATTTTTAAACATTTATATTTTAATTTTTTTAAAATATATTTTCCTAAAATTTATTTTATAATCTTAAGTTAGAATTATATATTTTAATATTTTTTTATAAAATTTTTTATTTTTAAGCATTTATAAGAACAGTATATTGGAATTAGAGTAATTTGTACAGTTAATTCTAAAAAGAAAAACGTTTTTCTCAGCTTCCTAAATGAGTGTACTTTGAAGTTATTGTTTCATGTTTCTTATTTTAGATGGGTGGGTGAGTGTAATGGTCATGTGTAACCAATGAACATATTAGGCCATTCAATTGTTGAGTAAAAAGATCTTTTAGGTGCTTTCATGTAAGTTAGATGAGCTCCATAAGCATTGTTGGCCATTTTCTGCCCTGGTAATCGATTACAGGGGTCTTGTAATCGATTACCAGAAGAAAAATGGTCATTCGTGCAGAAACTTGAACTATACTTTCCGCCTGGATGAACAATGCTCCCTAACTTTGTTTTTCTGACATTTGCTGCTTGTTTTGTTCTTAACTTTCTCCGCCGAACTCCAAATGAGTTGATTCTTGTTTTGTTGGAATATAGACTCAAAGAACTTTCAAATGACTACTAACTCATTATTTTTGGACTGCTGTACTCGATGCATTTAATTTCCCAAAAAAAAAAACGTTTTTCTAAGCTTCCTAAATGAGTTTACTTTGAAGTTATTGTTTCATGTTTGTTATTTTAGATGGGTGGGTGAGTTTAATGGTCACGGGTGGTGTTTAGTGCACCAATGAACACATTAGGCTATTGTATTATTGAGTAAAAAGATCATTTAGGTGCTTTCATGTAAGTTAGATGAGCTCCATAAGCATTGCTAGTCATTTTCTGCCCTAGTAATCGATTACAGGGGTCTTGTAATCGATTACCAGAAGAAAAATGGTCATTTGTAAAAAAACTTGAACTGTACTCCCCACCTGAATGAACAACGCTCCCTAACTTTATTTTTTTGACCTTTGCTGCTTGTTCTGTTCTTAACTTTCTCCGCCGAACTCCAAATGAGTTGATTCTTGTTTTGTTGGAATCTAGACTCAAAGAGCTTTCAAATGACTACTAACTCATAATTTTTAGACCGCTGTACTCGATGCAGTTAATTTGAAAAAAAAAAACTTTTTTCTAAGCTTCCTAAATGAGTTTACTTTCATGTTATTGTTTCAAGTTTCTTATTTTAGATGGGTGGGTGAGTTTAATGGTCAGGGGTGGTGTTTAGTGCACCAATGAACATATTGGGCCATTGATTTTGTAAAAACATGTCCATTTACAAGGTGGTTTGCTCCAATTGAGGTGATGTGCATGACCATTGTTTCCTGTTTGAAGATCTAGTAAAGAGTTTAAAATATAAATCAAAATTCGGTTTGTTAAAACCCAATTCCAATATACTTTTCTTATAAATGTTTAAAAAAATAAAAGTTTTTATAAAAAAATATTAAAATATATAATTCTAACCTAAGATTATAAAATAAAATTAAAATATAAATACTTAAAAAATAAAAGTCTTTATAAAAAATAATATTAAAATATAAAATTCTACCTAATATATTAAAAAATTAAAATATAAATGTTTGAAAATAAAAATCTTTATAAAAAAATATTGAAATATAAAAAAATAAACTTAAGATTATAAAAAGAAATATTAAAATAACTCGGTTATTTGGAAAACGAATTTTAAGTTAAGATTATAAAAAAAAATTGAAAATAAATTAAAATTCGGATACCAAAAATCGAATTCTAACTTTAGAAAAAAAAGTGTGTTAATTTGGTAAATATAATATACAGCATGCCATCACAGAATTATAATAATGTACTATGTAAAAAAAAAATCTAATAATTACCGCTTCTTATAATAATTCTTTTATGCAAATTATTGAGATGGACCCTTTTATGGAAGTAGATTTTTAATGGGAGTCATTCTTCTGGAAGGGAAAACCATTATTCAATCGGTGAATAAGCTATTATTGCCATAAATGGAAATTCCCCTTTTCCTAAAAATATTAGCATCAGACTGTTCAATACAACTTGTGTTTAATTTTAATAATTTTTTATTGAAATTATTAATTACCCATAGTTTTATAACATTAAAAACATTAATAATGCAGTGCAGTGTACAGAAGTATATAACATGTGTCTCAGGCTAGGCTCAACATTCAACCTTAATTTAATTTTTGTTGTTTTTGTCTGCTGGTTCTGAGTTGAAGTTTAAAGAAAAGAGAGAAGAGTGGTTGTTGATTTGGTGTGTGGAGAAACAGTAACAGAAAACATGGGAAGAAGTCCTTGCTGTGAGAGATTGGGATTGAACAAAGGGTTTTGGAGTCCTGAGGAAGATCGCATTCTCGTCAATCATATCAACAAACATGGTCACAAAAATTGGCATGCCCTACCCAGACAAGCTGGTACTGCTTTCTTATTCAATAAAATCCGAGTTTTGTTTAATGTTGTTTTTGTTGATGTTTTCTTATCCCTTAAATTAATCAATAGGGCTTTTGAGGTGTGGGAAGAGTTGCAGACTCAGGTGGATAAATTATCTTAGGCCAGATATTAAACGAGGCAATTTTACCAGTGAAGAAGAAGACATGATAATCCAGTTGCATGAAAACCTGGGGAATAGGTAAATGGTTTTTAATCTTAACAGTATATTATTACTGATATAGTTAAAATTTTGGGTTGAAACGTGAAATATTTAATAGAATTTGATATCGATTTGTTTTTGGGTGTTCTTTTTCTAAACTCTCAACCATAAAAATTAGATGGGTGTGAAAGTTTTCTTATGGAAAACAGGTGATGGAATGTTGATTTAGATATTAAATGTGAACTAAACTGAGTTTTGCTCACTTCAATTTGAATTGATTTAATTTAGAATAAAAAATTTCTTAGAATATCAAAACTGTGGTTTTATTTTATCAGATTTAAACTATATTTTAAAGGTCTTAACTCAAGTAATTTTATTTTACCATAGGTGATAAGAACATGGTTTGACTCGAAAAACTGTGCACTACATGAGTAAGAAGAACATAATTTAATTTAATTTTCAAATCTTTTAAAACATTAAAAAAATGCATCTATAAGATTTAAAGTTTATTTTAAAGATCTAAATTTTCTTGAATTATTCTCTTTGTAGTTCTCTTGCATGAAATTAACATGCGTAAAAAATAAAATTAGGTAACAGAGGTAAGAAAAAAGGTGTTTCTGATGCAGCATTGATATGTGAAAATTTAAAGTGCAGATGGTCAGCCATAGCAGCAAAGTTACCAGGTCGAACAGACAACGAAATAAATAACGTGTGGAACACCCACTTGAAGAAAAGGTTGTCCCAACAAGACAAAGACACGAATCAAAACCAGTCCTTGGTCCGCACACAATTTTCCAAACAACAACAACAACCCGTGAATGCACTTCCCACAGATCATGTCATCGGAACCAAAGAGGAAAAAAAGGCACTGTCATCTCCACAGTGTGCAAGCAGTGACGTGTCAACCCTCACCACTTCTACCACTTCTACCACCAGTGACAGCAGAGACCACAACAGTGCTAGTGCTATTGATCATCAACACCGCTTGCCCGTGAAGCCTGAATCGCTCGACGATGATTTCTGGTCTCAAGTTCTCTCACCTGGTAACTCCGGCCACACCGCAAGTTTTCCGGCCACCGGCGCGGGTCACCGGGACTTCCAATGTTCACTCTCTCCGTTGTTGACTTCCAAAGGAGTGCATGCGGCAAACGCATACGATAATGTCAACTTTTGGTACGATGTGTACATGGGAGAACAAGAACTACGAGACTTCTGATGGTTGATGTTTGAGATATTTCAACAAAACATGTTAATTAGTTAATTAGTTAGACGCAAATTTGTTTAGTAGCTAATTAGTTATAGGCATATGTTTTGCTACCTTTTGGACTTTTGGACTTGAGGATGAGTTTCTGAGCTTGTGGACTTGGTTGAGAAATTTGAGTACTGAATGGATGAAAAGTAATTTGGATAAGACATCTCGAATCAGTAGAGTTTGTAGAATTATAATATGAATATTATTACTTTAGGTTGTAATATATGAATGTATTTTATCTTGTGCAATATAACCAAACTTATAATATTGAGTAAAAAGAATTTAATGTATATTTTTCTTTTGTTGAATTGTCTTATTAAGTTTTTGAAGTCTTATTGAATGAAGATAAATATATATTTGTCTGCTAAGTACTTGATTAATAAATTTTGGTTATTAGTCCAGTCCTTATTTTATCTGACGATGTTATTGAGTATTAAATCAAGAGATTCATTTTAGTATTTACAACAATTGAAATATATATTTATTACAAGATGCTAGTAAACAATTAGTTTTTCTTAATGATAATAAATAAGTTTCATAAGATCAATTTATTACAATCAATTTTGTTAAGGATTGTAAAAAAACATGAAAAATACAATTATTGTAAATAAGGGGGTGCTGAATTGTATTTTTATTATTTTAAAAAAATTGTAAATATTGTTTAATAATGAATATTCAAACAATAATTGTGTATGACAAACAATTACTTAATGAATTTTTATCCTATATTGTATTTGATGGATTGTAGCCAAGTAACTTATAAATGAACCATTTACTAGTTTAGAGTTTTTTTTAAAACATTCTTACAATAATTCTCATTCCCAAGTTAATGTGGATAATACATGTAATGTAAAGAAATAAGAGAAAAAGAGATACAAAGTATTGTCATAGTAGTTTTGTCTATCAACGCATACTACTGCTGCAAAGTACAAACAACTTCTTCTTAAATGCCTTTATATATATTCTAAAGAGTTGCAATCCCTTTTTTAGACCAACTTGAACTCTTTCAAATGTCATTCTTACGAATGACGAGTTTGATTGCTAATCATGCATTAAATGCAATCCAAGCATCATTCAATACTCTTTTTTTTTTTTTTTTATATATAAATCTAAATAGCTAAATGAACTTATCTTTTTTAAAGAATGTGTCTTGCTTGAATTTGTGTAAAGTATACTGTAAGGAATGATTTTTTTTTTTAGAATTGACGATGTTTATATCAGGGAGTTGTTGAAGAAAACAACTTTAGCTCAACTCAAGATATATCTTGACAAATGAATTTAACGAACATTCTCTATAATATAATATAAAGAAAAATGTTTTTTTAATAACTTTTTTTAATAACTTTTTTATTATTATTTATGTGATATATAGTTTGTGATGGGTTTATTTCAAATATACAAATGAATGATTTAAAAAGTTATTAATATATATATATATATATATATTTATTTATTTATTTATTTGTGTAACATGAGATTATCTTAAATCCATATGTTTGTACATATCCATGCTTTATCAAATGAAAAATGAGGTACGTTGCTTGTATCATTTGACGTACAAATGCTTGTTTCATTTTTTTTTGAAGTTAAAACTATCTTCTTATTATAGGGGAAGCATGACTATGTTTACAAACAAAACATGTCCATGTTTTATATTCGGTTGTTTTCATCACTTAATCAAAATCTTTACTTTAACAAGGACCAACCTTTTACACCTTTGCAAAAGATCGTCATATATATATATATATATATATATATATATATATATATATATATATATATATATATATATATATAAAATTATGAAATATCATTATAAAATATACCTTTAATTGCCCATCAATAACACATCATTAGTTCCTTTAATGAACCTGCTATGTATTTCTTGGAACAATGCTTTTTTTTTCCCAACAGGTTTTGAGATTATTTTCTTTATGTGGCGTTTTGGAAAAGGTGCATCGTTTCGTTTGAAGAATGCTAATGCTTTTCATTTTAAAGTAGCTTGTCTCCTTTTTAGCATTTATGCCTCATTGAAATCCTAAGAGCATACTTGCTTTCTTCTTCTCCTTTCATATTCTTCAATTTGTCATCCTTTTCTTTTGGTATATTTCGAAATAGGGTGTCAAAAAATGAAAATAACTTATTCAGATGAATCCCAGTGTGCTCTCTGATTGGGGAAAAGCCACACGAGCTCTGAATATCCAATCGTCTAATATAGAATTATAGATTATTCCATGGTGTAATTGATGGAGCATTAAGTAAACTATGCCAATAATCACAGCAAGAACAATTAGTATGATGAAACCTGGTGGCATCTCTCACAACTAATTCACGACCAGTTACTATTGAGACTCGTTTTGCAAAGTCATGGCTGTCTTTGCATGATCGTGTATTTCTGAATACCATAATAGGGGTCCCAGCTGCGGTGCAAATGAGACCATAAGCTATAGCCAGTCTCTCACTATGACCAAGAAGCTGCTCTTTACGTACAGTAAAGTCAGATAGAGCACTCTTCCATCCCTTTTTAGAGAAAAATTGAGTTCTTTCAATTTTGAGTATATTTTTTCTGTTTGAGGATAGTGTCTGTCACCTACCACAAAACGGTGCACTTTACCCTTTACAATAATCCAGCTGTAACTGACTTCCTTCCTCAAGTTCCTTTCAGTCATCATCTTCCTAAATTGGACTGCCTCATCCCACTTCCCATCCAAAGCAGAGTCTGGCGGGTCAGGGGAAAGATGTTGTCAGTTGCAATCATCCTGGTGATAATTTATAAGAATGCAGAATTTGCTTAACAGGCGGGAAGGAATAATGAAGGAGAAAAATGAAAACTCACTTTATTAAATAAAAAATATTACAATATATAAAACTTAAAAATTAACAACTCCTTAACAATGTGGTCCTAGAAATAAGCCACTGAATAAAATGCATGAGTCATATATAAAAAACCTAACTGATTCCTTAAAACTAGGAAAACAATAAAAAAAAAAATTGAATCAAAATATGGGCATGTTTTAAGTATTTTTCTAACATTTTTCCTTGCTTTAAGAGCAACAAACACCAATTTTTTTCTTTAGAAGCTCAAACCTACTGACTAAATGTGGCTTTATAAATAAATATGAAAGTTGATTTTTAGACTTGAAATAAATCAAATAAATCAAAGTCACAAATTCATTTTATTTTTTTTACTTATCTTTAAGAAAACAATTTGATGAATCTTTAGTTTTCTCATAAAATATAAAATTATGGAAAATTGCGATAGTAGCTTGGTTGTCAACAAAAATCTTGGTATTTTCTTTGTGTTCGAGATTTAGATTCATTCAAATCTTTTTTAACCACAAAGCTTGATTGATAGCAATTGTTGCTGTAATAAATTTTGCTTCTGGAGTGGATTAAGTGACAATTTCTTACTTCTTTGAGCTCCAAGAGGAAACATTTGATCCAAGAAGAAAACAATAGTCCGAAATACTTTGTTAGAAGTGAGTTTTAGGTCTAACTCAACTCCACAAAACTGGCTTGTAAGGTGAGGTCTACACCCCATTTATATATTATAAATTGACCTTATCTCTAGTCGATGTGGGACTTCCAACACACCCCCCTCACGTCGAGGTATATACATCTCGAGCGTGAGACTAGATATTAATGGGTGGTCCGATAACGACCCAATAGCGGGTGGAACAATATGCCCAACAAATACCGCTAGGATAGACTCTAACCATAACTCTGATACCATGTTAGAAAGTGGGTCTTAGGCCTAACTCAACCTCACAAAATCGGCTTGTATGGTGAGGTCTGCACCCCACTTATATATTCTAAATTGGCCTTATCTCTAGTCGATGTGGGACTTCCAACATACTTTTCATATCATCGATAATACCTCTCCATTCACTATCAGAGAAATCAACCAACTTAAATTCTTTGTTCCATGTGAACTTAACACAAAAATTACTTGTGCCTTTGACATATTGAATTATTCTCTTAGCAGCTTTGAGATGTAGTTGGCTTGCACAATGCATAAATCTAGAAAAAATACTTACTGCATTTAAAATATCAAGACGTGTTACAATAAGATACATTAAGCAACCAATCAAACTTCAAACAAGCCTTTTTTAAAACCAATGCTCAACAAATTATCATCTATTATGTTATGCCAAGCTCGTGGAGCTTGTTTCAACCCATAAAGAGCATTTTTAAGAAGATATACCTTTTCCTTTTCTTCCTTCTTCACAAAACCTTCAAATTGTTCAACATAAATTTCTTCATCTAAAACACCATTTAAAAATGCTAATTTTACATCAAGTTCATACACTTTCCAATTCATTTAAAAGCTACAGCAAGCAAAATCCTTATGGTGACCAAACAAGTAACTGGTGCGAAAGTTTTTGAGTAATCAACACCAAAGATTTAAGCATAACCTTTCACAACAAGTCTTGCCTTGTATTTATTGATAGAACCATTAGAGTTTAACTTGGTTTTGTACACCCATTTAACTCCAATAACTAACCTATCTTGGGGTCGATCAACCAACTCCGATGTTCTATTTTTTTCAATCATAGACATTTCCTCCTTCATGGAAATCAACTAATTTTCATATTTTTCTGCTGCTCCAAAATCTGTAGGTTTACAAACAACAATATTGCACCTCTCATAAATATCAGAGAGTGATCTTGTACCTCTCATAGGAGCATCATCTACCAATTCATTTTTCCAATCCTCTTCTTCCTCTTCTCTTCTTGAAGCAAGAGACTTAAATTGTAGGTCTGCCACAGTTTGATCCTGGTGATATGCTTTTTCCTTAAATCCGATTTTTGTGTAGGTAGTTAGAGTATTATGTGAGTTTAGAGCTCTAGGGGCATCTTTGAGTCAAAGGTGTTTTCTACACCAAGCAAGGGAAACTAGTTTAAATTTAAATATTACTACTATGTGTTGAGATTGAATTGTGTGATGGTGGAATATGATGCTTTATTGTGTTGAAATCTAATTTAAAATGATGTTTCTATAAGATTGAATATGTAATGAAGTTTAGTATGTATTCAGAGCTCATTTTGCATTGATGGTGATTCTGATTAGTTATGGGACCTAGCTAGATTTGCTTTAGGTATCGGTTAAATATTAATGTGTGTTTTCATCTAAAATATGAGTGAAATGCCTAGGTAGATTAGTTAGGAGCACAACTAACAGAATTGGTTTTGCAAAATTATGTAGACTCGTTGTGAGAGCATGTATTCTAGAGAGCTCAACATTTTTACTTGCTGGGCGAACTACCACGTGAAGAGCGCTGCTAAGAGGTATGTTCATTGAGCGAGTAAGAGTGGTTGAGCTAAAATGAAAATATCAAAAACCCAACAGTGCAGTGTGTACTTGACTCCCTAGGTGCGAGGATATTCACTAGGCAAATTTTAAAGAATTTATTCCAAGTATTCTCTTGTTAGGCAAACCTGCACTTCACTAACGGGAGAGTTTTATGTAAAAACAGAGAGCATCAATGGCATATATTCATAGGGCGAGTAATATAGTCGCCAGGGCAAGCATCACTTCAGTAGATACTCGCTCAGCGAGACATTCATTTGCTAAGCGAGCATCTTTTTTATGAATATGTAAATCTTGTCTTTATTTATTTGTTGTATGATGTGTATGTGATAACATTCCTTCTAGCTAGGTTGGGCCAAAACTAGAAGAGATGCCATGGAGATGGTTGAAATGGTGATGGGATGCAAAAATTTGGTGGGGGGAGGAGCTAAGGCTCTCAACCAAAGGTACTATAATGTGGAAGGGAATGATGTTTGGTTATGCTTAAGGAGAGGTTAGGCTAACTCTATGAGAAGGGTGGCTAGAGAAGACAACTTAGGATGCTCTAGTTATGGGTGACCTAAGATGAGTAATATGGCTAAAAATGATAGCATAACATTATTCAAATTCAAAGGTAATTACAAGAGGGGGAGACACCTATATTTATAGGCTAAGGGTGTCTCTAATTTGTAGAAGCAAAACTTAAAAACTCAAACTTGACTAGCTTGGAGAACAAGGTGAAAATCCTCTCTATTAGGAGGAGAACATATGGCTACTACCTATGGGAAATCCTCTCTAATGTGAGAGTGACACATGGCCACTAACACATAGGTGGGACACCCACTCCCTTATGCACCAAGCTAGCTTGAAAACATTAACCCCTTTGGTCAAACAACCATGGACGTCCACTTGGGTCAATATTGGGCCTTGGCCATTTGTTGACTTAAATGGTCAAATACCCTATTCTACTTGGCCCAAAAATAAACCTTACTAGGCCCATGATACAAAACCCATAATTATTCTACTCTTTGATGGTCGAAGAGAAGAAGAGCTTGACTTCACCTTTCATGGTTGACTCTTCTTGGATTTGCTTGGCTATGCTTCTTTGGATTAGAGCCTTGGCTAGGGGTTTGCCATCATCCCCTCCCTTTTAAGAAGGATTTGACCTTAAATCTAGAGGCTTTTCATCTCCATCTTGCTCCCAATCTCCTAAAAAAGGGGTTATATCACACACATGGAATGTGTCACTCACATCATATTCACATGGCAACTCCAACCTAAATGCATTATTTTTTATTCTTTGAAGCACTCTAAATGGTCCATTACCACTGGTGATTTCCCATGTCCATCTCCTAGGAAGACCTTGTAAGGTGGTATTTCTTCTATTGTCAAGCCTAAATCAGCCACCAAGTCTACTGAAATAAAATTGTGGATTGCTCTACTATCAATTAGAATTAATACCTTTTTTCCCTTCACCCACCCCTGGAGTTTCATGGTGTTGGATTGGGTTAGTCCCCCTACTTAGAACACAGATAGTTCCATATATTTTTGCTTCATCTCCTCCTTTTCTTACCTCTTTCCTTCCTACCCATCTTCAACCATTATTAGCACTCGTATATTCTTTTTTGGGCATTTATAGTGGAAAATAACACTGATTTATTATTCAAATCATTGAAAATACATTCTGATACCCTCTGTTTGTAATAATCTAATTCTCCTAAAATGGGAAATAGGGAAACTAGGAAATCTAGAGAAAATAAAATAAAATAAAAGATTATGTATATATTTCCTCTAATTAGGAAGATTCTAAAGATATTATCTCAAATTACAATAATGTCTAGGGCTATACGCCCCTCCACAATGAAATCACCTCATCACTTCCTCCCTTCTCCTAATGTGTTATGGGTAAGGTAGATTTCGTACTCCCCTACTCCTGCTTTCCCTCACTGTATTTCCTCCCATCTTGGAGCCAATAGAGGTTCCTTCTCCCTCTTTCGTAGCAATGATAATGTTGCTAGAGGTCCCTTGACCACTCCTTGCGCCCTTGAACGTTTTCGTTCTAGATACTGTCCTCATTCCTCCTTGATACCGAAACAATGAGTTGTTGTTTCAATTTGTCCCTCCTCCTATTGATCTAGTCTCCTTCGTTACCTCTTCCACGTCCCTAGCTATTTCCATAGCTCTTATTAAATCTTTGGGGTTATGAGGCCTGATTTGGCTTCTAACTTCACACTGCAGCCCTACAAAGAAATACCCTAGGAGGAGTTGTTCTTCTGACAGTTCTGATGTTTGAGAAACCAGCATCTCAAATTCCTTAATGCATTCTTCCACTTCCCCATTCTGTCTTAAGGCTACCAAATTCTCAAAGACAGAATACCTTTCTCTTCCCCTAAACCTCCTGATCAACGCTTCTATCAACTCCTCCCAAGAAGGAGTCTTGACCTTCTTTTTCCAGAATCTAAACCGAATCTAAACCAATGGTTGGCCCCTCCTTCCATACTAATGAATGCCAAGCGAATTTTTTCTTTAAACGAAATGTTCTGGATTACAAAGAACTTTTCTACTCTTGTTATCCATCCCATCGGATTTGTTCCTTCAAAAGAGAGTAATCCTACCCTTTTCATCTAACACTTTTGCATTTCCTCCTCTTACCCCTCAGATTCTTCCACTGGTTCTTCCTTTCATCCCTTTTCCCTCCATTAACAAAGTTCTGGCTGCATTTTGATCCCCTCTCATGAATTTTAGACTTTCACATCCTTTCTTTTATTTCTTGAATGTTTTCCCTTAATTCTTGCATATTATCTTTCATTTCCGTCATGGCTTTTCCTTGTTCACCGGCCTATCTCTCAAAAAAGAGTATTTACTCTCCCCTCCATGATCCTACCTCTCCTTGATCCGGCAAGTCAGACCAAATATTAGGTTTTTGGTGACAAGAAGCCGAAAACGTTCAGAGTTTCCATCCACAAACACCAGTATTGATAATCTCAACACTAGAAAACAATCTTATTATTCCAACACAAGCACACAAAAACCACTAAGGGATAATGTTTCCCTTCACATAGGATGTCACTAATCCTATCCAGCCTCTTCAAATACAAAATTCGTACCTTCTAAAAGACACCACCCCTCCTATATATGGTCTTCCCCTTAAGGAGACTTACAACAACCCGAACCACCTAACCACTAACAACTTATGAGTTGAAAATGAAACTTATTATTATTCTCAATCATGAAAAATACATTCTCAAACCTTCTATTTGTAATAATCTAGTTCTTCTAAATAGGGAAATAGGGAAACTAGGAAACCTAAGAAAAAATAAAATAAAATAAAATATTATATATCTATTTGCTCTAATTAGGAAGATTCTAAAGATATTATCTCAAATTACAACACTATGTTTTATTTTTAACCACCTTCCTCTTAACATAAACCATTGTAGTCTTATCAGGATGCAACTATTATTTCACCTTTTAACTGCATGTGTTATTATGTTCCATTCATTCTTCAACTTTTTGTATCTCAAACACACAGTGTTGTGGAATTTGCACGTGATAGAGGGAGTGGAATATGCATGGGGTTGGACTGGGATTAGCAATATCGAAAGAAGGCACAGGGATTTCTTTCCATCATAACCATCTCAATCCTAATCAAGATTCTGATAAGAAAGAGTAAGGGAATTTGGCACAACAAAGGATGACCTCAAAGTTGTTGGGGTTGAACCTAGAATAAAGAAACCATCTTAATCCAGGTACCACTTTAGATGCTCAAGTTAATGACATTAGTACAAAGGTGTCTAAAAAGACAAAAAAACTGGCTTGGAAAAGTTGCGTGAAGTTGAGATAATAGTGAAGCAAATTAGAACAGCATTTTGAAAGAAAAATACATGGCTGCAAAAGAGAGAGTCAATCCCCCTTTATATATACCCAGTCAGATTAAGTCACTCAGAGGTGTTAGAGATGGTGGAGAACTTGACTTGATGTAGGATGAACATCTTAGAAATATTTTCTTTCAATCATGGGGTTTGTGAATTGTATCGTATCGTGTGATACGAAACGTGTATCATAATATATACGTACTAAAGGTTTGAATCATCACTTTTGGTTTTGTCCCTCAAACTGGTACACACTTGGGCAACAGTAGATCTAGACACTCAAGAATGCAATCAACAATCCACTCTAGCAAATCCAATAACGAATAAACTCTACAATCTTATTGCTTCTCTAGTTTTGACACACAATTTGTAACAACTAGCTTAGTATGATCTTGTCTAAGGATTTTAGACAACTATCATGGTTAGACAACCCAATAATTACAAGCAAGAGATCATACATATAGTACATGAAGATGAGACGACTAGTCTTGTATGGTTTATTGAAGCATGTACAGTTTGTTTTTCGACCTATGGGATATTCGTCTAGCGATCACCTAGTTCTGTATTAGAAGAATTATTCACGTGTCTTCATATCTGATTATAGGTGTGTTTCGTGCTTGGTCAATTATAATGAACTTGCACTATAAATAGAACCTTATAACCTCTGTATGAGGTTAACTTTAGAGTTGTATAATGTTTTAGTTGTCTTGGGCGAGAGTTTATTATGAGAGATAAACTTCTAAGTTGTAATCTTTGTAGTAGTATCTTTTTTTTTTTTTCGCGGACATAGATTAAAATCCAGTGACACTTCAGTTGTACCACATCAATCTTGTTTGTGGTTGTTCTTCTTGTTTTGTCTAGTGCACCTTCTATAGAACTTGCGGTGTGCTCTATCTTTCTAAGTTATTTGTATGGTAGACTATTCTTAGTGAATTTGTGAGCTATTCCACAACAAAATTCTTCTAATATGACATTATGATTTGTTGAAATCTTAAAAGATACCAAGACAGCTTGAAAGGATTTTGCAGCCTCCACCATACAAACCAAAAATAGGGAGAAAGGAAGCAACAATTAAAAGTTCACTTATCAACAAATAATGCTAGTTTGTCTAGAACCTGTCTGAAACTGGATCAACGATATAATAAGAACAAATGAACTCATTTGAGTTTACACTCAAATATCACAAATAACTACAGTTTGAATAAAGCAACTACAAACTCCTAATACCAGAAATTACCCAAAATATTTCAAGCGCAGTTTGAATAAAATCAATTAATATCAAGTACGAAAGCTAGAATGAAGAAGAAAACCATTCCCCATTGATCATCAACAAGAATTCCAAGTAGTCTAAGCGTCTATTAGGATGAGACTAGACCATAAGCAGATAAGTATCTAATTCATTCTTAGACCGATACACTAATTCATAACTGTTAGTATTTAAAGGTTGTGAAAGGAGTAGTTGATAAGGTAGAGAAAATGTAGAGATAGTAGGATGTAGAAGTAGTAGTTGGAAGAAGTGTAGTAGTTGTCTTAGTTGTTGTAGATGTTGGCTTCTTATTTTGCTTGCTTACAAATGATCCAATCACCCCTATTTATACTAGTGGCACCTCCTTAACCAATGGTTAGGATCTTGCCACCACAACATTAATCTAAGGGTCATTATTCATCTTCTAGAGTTTTCTAAAATATTCTTATAATTCTAAACTTATCTAGATAAATCTAATGGATAAGCATCCCTAGATATTTTTATANATCATTCTAGAATCCTTCTAGATAGGATATTTCTAGAATTCTATTTTGGACCTTCTTTAGTTTTGGGCCTTCACTAGTCTTGGGCTTTTATCTTTTAGGCCCAATTTACATTCTAACTCTTTTTTCCTAGGAGCTTCTCCATTCTTCTAGAATTTGCATTACACTTTAACAATAACACTCATCCTCAAAGACCAACACCCCTGACTTGACGCAAAGACCCTAAAGTTACTCATCTTAAGGTTTGTTCTGCTTCTGCACCACTAACTATAACGTCAAAGCCAAATGTGGGAAACACCAAATCTCCCCATCTTTAACCCATTAATTTCAAGAAACAAAAAGAATACCTACAAAGAGGATCCAACAAAGGAAAACAAGCAGGAGAGAGGCGAACGAGAAAGACAAAGATAAAGAGACATAACTGACAGCAATGTTTTGGAGGGATAGTCGAAGACGAAGTTAGGGACATGGAATCATTGGAGATTTAGGAGATTCGGAAATCACTGGTCATATTGGGGGATTGGGAGAATTATAAAGGATCGTGATATTATAAGAACGCAGTTTTGACAACAAATTATAAATGCATATGAATGAATCGCAATTTGGGGGAAGGAAGCAGCTTCAAAGGCAGAAGAGACGGGAAGGAAGGATGTTGTGGTGTCAAAATCTTACAAACTTTTTTTTTTTCAAATTTTATTTTAGGTTTAACTTTAATTATGTATCATTTAATTATCGATGATATATAGCTATTAAATTTTCATAATTCTTAATATTTTAAATATTTATTGTAACATGTTATTTAATATTATAAACTATTAAATAAAATATAAAATATTTTAATAATTTATACACAAAATATCAAATAGTTATCTAAATTAAAAATTAGACTAACATAATTAATATATATATATATATATATATATATATATATATATATATATATATATATATATATATATATATATATATATATATAAGGTCAACAAAAACATTAGAGTAAGTCTTTCAAAAATAAACTATAAAAGTAGAAGATCATTCAATACCATCCTTTATTTTCTCACATAAGAAAGAAAAACCAAAAGAAAAGACTAAGGAATAAGCTACTATTCAAAAGAAATATCATTATATCAATTTAAAACATAGAATATATTCAATCATTATACATCGTATTTCACATCTTTTATAACATACAAACATATGAATTTAGACTCAATTTATTAAAATGCATGTCTTGACATAGAATTTCAGTGAAGGTCCATAATAGTATTTATATTCTAGAGCTATAAACACAGGGTTATCACTTTACTATTCACGAGGTTAATTTTTCACACCCGAGACCAAAAGTATAGGGTAAAAACCTCGTGTCATTCTCTCTCACACCTTATTCATCTTTACAGGAATTGAATGGTTGATAGAATATCAGGATATCTCTTTCTGAAATTTTGTCTCTCAAGACATAAAATCTTTCGTTGAAATTTTTCTCACAATACATATCATCCATAATTACAATCAAATTTACAACTAATAAACATCAATCAATCCAAGTTAAACATGAAATCAATTTATACAAACCACTTAAAACAGGAAGAATCAGAAAATCACATAAAAATCTACATTGGCTTTGCAACAAGGAGCGCTTAGTGTCAGATGTGGCGCTTAGCGTTAGATGTGGCACTTAGCACCAAAAGTCTTGATTTTTCTCGTGCTCAGCGCAACAAATCCATCGTTTAGAAAATTATCATGAATTAAGCTCCAAATTTGCAGTGGTAATTGACTCTTAGCAGTGCCCTACCACTGCTTAGTGTCATACCATTCGCATTTTAGTTTGCTCAATTGCGAAACTGATGCTTAGCACTATACCAAACAATGTGTATGCTCTAATTGTACTTAATGTTATAATATATTATAATTATTGTAAAAAAATGTAGGTTTGTAACGTTAGTTTACAATGATCATATTTTTTATTAATTGGAAAACAATAATATTTGTACCAACGTTCAAATTTTTAAAGGTCAATTAATTTCAACATTAATAATTTATGATTTTTAATTTTCTTCATTTATTATATTCTCTGCTAGCTCTATAAATAGGGAGCACTTCCTCCATTCCAAAACAAACCAAGTTCAATATTTCTCATTCTCCTCTCTTCTTAGTTCCATTCTCTTTCCTCTTTTAAAAATATTCTAGGTTTTATACTCTTTTTAGAGATCCTTACTAGTTCTGAGATCCTCAAAAATTCTGGGAAGTTCCTGTTGTATCCTGGAGGACTTGAACAACACAGCGCGAGTAAGTCCTTAATGACTGTGACTCTACATGCCTCAGAAAATTTTGTTCGTGATTTTGTCAACTTTGTCAACAATCTTAAGGTCTTATGGCTGACGTCAACAACATGCCTTCAGAGAGCCAAACCATTGTTCTCGGAACCCAGACGGTCTTCGCAAAATGACTTCCGAACGTGTCAAAAATTGAAGTTTTCTCTGGAGAGAACTTCCGACGCTGGCAAGAACGCGTTTCCACCCTTTTAGACATGTATGGAGTTGTTGCTGCTATTTCATCTCCGCAGCCCAACTCTACTTTTCCTTCAAACTCAGAACTGGTTGAAGAGTGGACGTAAGAGAACAAGGTATGCCGACACACTCTTCTTAGTGCACTTTCTAATGATTTGTTCGATGTGTATTGTTCCTACAAGGAAGAAAATGACATTTGGGACTCGTTGATTCTCAAATACACTGCCGAAGATGTCGTCAGACAAAGTTTTTTCATAGGGAACTACTACCGTTGAGAGATGATTAAAGACAAGGACATAAAAATCCAAATCAATGAGTACCACAAGTTGATAGAAGATATCAAAGCAGAAAATATTCTACTACCGGATGAATTTGTTTCAGAACTTCTGATCGAGAAATTGCCGCCATCCTGGACAGATTACAAACAACAGTTGAAACACAGACACAAACATATGTCTCCACCAGAACTCATTACACACATAATAATTGAAGATACCAACATGAAGGAGTTTGCTACTACAAGGGCTAAAGCTTTATCTGCAAAAGCATATATGGTAGAAGTAAGACCGACTCCCAAAAGGTACGAACACAAACTTGACCACAAAAGGAAAAATAATTTTCTTAAATCCCGTCCTAATAAATCTAAACCCACCTTCAAGAAGAAAGGAAAATGCTTCGTATGTGCGAAGCCGGGCCATCATGCACCACAGTGCAGGCGCAGAGCGAGAAACAACAATCCTCCTAGGGCCAACACAGCCGAAGGAGATGACATTATTGATGCGGTCGTTTCTCAAGTAAATATGATGACCAATGTGAGCAAGTGGGTGGTAGACTCTAGTGCTACCAGGCATATTGTGTGAACAGAAGTGTCTTTACCTCTTATATTAGTGTAGGGGTTGGAGAAGAACACGTCTACCTCGGTGATTCCAACACCACTCTTGTTCTGGGAAAAGGAAAAGTTCTTCTCGAACTCACATATGGAAAGACTCTGGCCTTGAGTGATGTGCTACATGTGCCATCAATCAGAATTAATTTAATCTCTGTAACACTATTAGGAAAGGTGGGGGTTAAAGTATCATTTGAGTCTGACAAGATCATTATGACAAAAAATAATGTTTTCATGGGGAAGAGATATTGTGATCAAGGACTCTTCATTCTAAAATGTTTATGAAAATATTAATGAATCAAGTTCTTCTGCTTATATTGTTGACTCGTATGATATATGGCATGCTAGATTAGGACATGTGAATTCCTCGTATGTTTTAAATTACAACGACTAGGATTAATTAATATGCATGATAAACAAAGTAGTAAGTGTGAGATATGTGTAGAATCTAAAATCATAAAGAAAACATGTTTTTCTGTAGAACGTCAAACTGAGCTGTTAAGGTTAATTCATACTGATATAGCTGATTTAAAACAAACTATGTCTAGAGGAGGTAAAAATTATTTTGTGACCTTTATAGATGATTATTCTAGATACACCAAAGTTTACTTAATCAAACATAAAGATGAGTCCTTTGATGTGTTTTTAACCTATAAAGCAAAAGTAGAAAATCAATTGAATAAGAAGATTAAGAGGATTAGATCAAATAAAGGTGGTGAGTATGCGCTCTTTAATGACTTTTGTGTTAAAGAAGGAATTATCCATGAAGTGACCCCACCATATTCACCCGAGTCTAATGGAGTAGCTGAGAGGAAAAATAGAACCCTTAAGGAAATGATGAATGTTATACTTGTTAGTTCTGGTGCACTTGATATCCTTTGGGGAGAAGCCTTGCTTACTGCGTGTTTTTTACAAAATAGAATACCCCATAAGAAAACCGGTAAAACTCCTTATGAGTTGTGGAAATGTTATCAACCTAACCTTAAATATCTAAGAGTGTGGGGGTGCCTAGCTAAGGTAATGATACCCGATCCTAAGAAAAGGAAAATAGGCTCTAAAAACTCTGATTGTATGTTCTTAGGTTATGATGAACATAGTGATGCCTATAGGTTTCTAGTTGTTAAAAGTAACATACTTGAGAGATCTATAATGGAGACGAAAAAATGTTGAGTATTTTAAACATGTGTTTCCCTTAAAGGTTAGTGAAATGTCTCAACCTGTTGATGATAATAATAATAGTGATACCATGAATGAGGATTTGAGAAGAAGTAAAAGATAGAGTAAGGAAACTTCCTTTGGAGATGACTTTATACTTATCTTGTTGATAGTGATCCAACAAGCTTTGTAGAAGCTACTAGTGCTCCTGATGCAAAACAGTGGGATAAGGCCATTAGGACTAAAATTGAATCAATTTAGAAAAACAATACTTGGACTTTAGTAGATTTGCCTAAAGGAGCAAAACCCATTGGTTGTAAGTGGATCTTTTAGAAGAAATATCACCCTGATGGATCCATAAAAAAATATAAGGCAAGATTAGTAGCAAAAGGCTTTACTAAAAAACCTAACATAAATTACTTTGATACTTTTGCTCCAGTGACTAGGATTTCCTTTACCGAGTGTTGTTAGCTCTAGCAGCTATCCATAAACTAGTAATACATCAGATGAATGTTAAAACTGTCATTTTGAATGGTGATTTAGAGGATATATGACTCAACCTGAAAGGTGTGTTGTACGTGGTCAAGAGAATAAAGTTTGTAAACTTTTAAAATCTTTGTATGGGTTGAAACAAGCACCAAAACATTGGCATGAAAAACTTGATAATGTGTTGCTTTGTGATGGTTTTTCACCTAATGATGCTTATAAATGTGTGTACTCTAAATCTGAAAACGGTGATTGTGTCATTATATGTTTGTATGTGGATGACATGTTAATCTTTGGTACATGCAATGAGATTGTCGCTAGAACTAAATTGTTTCTAGGATCAAAATTTGAAATGAAAGACATGGGTGAAGCCAATGTGATTTTAGGTATTAGAATCATAAGGAAGTGAGATGATATATTACTATCCCAAGAACAATACATTGAGAAACTTCATAAGAAGTTTGGGTATTATGATTTCAAAACCGTGAGTACCCCTTATGATGCTAACTCTAAATTAATGAAAAATAGAGGGAAATCATTATCTCAACCTCAGTATGCCTAGATAATTGGGAGCTTACTACACCTGATGAGCTTTTCTAGACCTGATATTGCTTATGCAGTAGGTAGACTGAGTAGGTACACCCAATGTTCAAATCAATAACATTGGGGTACACTTGTTAGGCTTATGAGATACTTAAGAGGTTCAATGGATTATGCCATTGAATATAGTGGATTTCCCTTTGTATTAGAAGGGTACAGTGATGCTAATTGGATCTCTGATTCAGATGAGACAAAATCCACCAGTGGTTATGTATTCACAGTTAGGGGTGGTGCGATTACATGGAGATCAACCAGGCAAACAATTATTGCTAGATCAACAATGAAATCTGAGTTTGTTGCTCTAGAGATGGTTGGTAATGAGGCTGAGTGGTTGAAAAACTTCTTAGTGAACATTCCACTAGAAATGAAACCAACCTCATCGGTATTAATACACTGTGATTGCCAATCGAAAATAGTTATAGCTAAAAACAAGAATTACAATGGAAAGAATAGACATATCCATTTGAGACACAATTTGGTGAAGTAGCTGCTAAAGAGTGGAACTATTTCCATTGGTTATGTGAAGTCAGAACGAAATATAGCAGATCCTCTGACAAAACCCCTAGGAAGACAAATGATATTAGAAACATCGAGGGGAATGAGACTTAAGCCACTGGCAAATAAACAAGTGATGGTAACCCAACCTTTGTGATTGGAGATCCCATGAATAAGGTTCATATGGGTAAAAACAAGTCACTTTGTCATTTAAATCAAATATGGCCATTCCTATGGTGTGTGTGAAAGTGCTAGAGATTACATTATTGAGAGGTTAAACTTTGTCATTAAAATTCTATGTGGAGAAATAATTTTAGTTTTAATAAAGTGTTTAATGATTTTCATATCCTTTATGGGTGGTGTATGATTTGCAGCATACACTTGATGAAATCACCTATATGAGTGTCAAGTCGGGTTGCTTGCATGATTTCTAGAGCACTCATGAATATCGGGCACACGCATGACCTAGTAAGCGCAACACAACGATAACAACAAGGATTGTGGGGGTGTATTGTCATTGATAAACCTCTGACACACGTCAAGTGTCTTTGGTTCATATAGCTTGCTATACCAATTACATTGTGTGTTAAGTTTCTAAATCTAAGACAGGTTCATATAACTTGCTATACAAGCTCTGATGCATTACATCCTTTGAGACCCAAAATAAAAGTTTCTTATCTTTCTTTTAAGTTTGAACTATTTGAGTCAAATTTTTTTTTTTTCAACTTCTTTTGCAATATGTGGGGGATTGTTATTATATATATAATTATTGCAAAAGAATGTAGGTTTGTAACGTTAGTTTACCATGTTCATATTTTTTATTAATTGGCAAACAATAATATTTGTGCCAACATTCAAATTTTTAAAGGTGAATTAATTTTCAACGTTAATAATTTATGATTTTTAATTTCCTTTATTTATTTTATTCTCTCCTAGCTCTATAAATAGGGAGCACTTCCTTCATTCCAAAACACACCAAGTTCAGTCTTTCTCATTCTTCTTTCTTCTTAGTTTCATTCTCTTTCCTCTTCTAAAAATATTCTGGGTTATTTTATACTTTTTTAGAAATCTTTGCTAGCTCTGAGATCCTCAGAAATTCTGGAAAGTTCCTGTTGTATATTGGGAGACTTGTGCAACACACCGCGGATAAGTCCTTAAGGACAGTAACTCTACATGCCTCAAAAAGTTCTATTCATGATTCTGTCAACTTTTTACAACACTTGAAACCTACTCAATTGATCAAATTTATATTTCTGACTTAGTGATTAGTTCAAAACATATTTAAAATGTCATATTAGACTTAAACTCAATACATTAACTCACTTTAACTTCAACCAATTCAAACCACTTAAAATAAACAAATAATGATTTCATATTCTCAAATAAACAAAAAAAACTCATTAAAAAAAGTTCAACACCCAACTTAGTAATTAAAATACTCTTACAACAACCAATCTTATTCTCATTCAACACTACAACAAATACACTTCAATTTCATTACATAACATATCATATTTTACAAATCGATTCTAATTCACAATATTCAACTCATATGTTATAGCTCCCCTTATTTTCTAGATGATTTTAACTCAAGAGATCTAAAATAACTTCACCAACACACATTCTAACAACTTCAATTTTATCACATAACATATCATATTTTACAAATTCTAATTCGCAATATTCAACTCATTTTCTATAGCTTTCCTTATTTTCTATATGATACACTAACTCAAAAGATCTAAAATAACTTCACGAACACAGAATATTCTAACAACTCCATGATCAAGATACAACGTATGAATAGAAAGTCTCATTAAACACTCCGATTTTAATACAATATAAGCAAGATTAAGATACAAAACCATTCATCAACAGCATGTCTCATAAAAGATTCTCATAAGAGATTCCATCACGCAAAACAAGAATTCAAGAATTATTCAAGAATTATGTACATGCAAACATAGACACAAAAATAAGAGTACAATTTCAACTCATGCATGTGAATAGAGAAAAAAAAAGTATCTACTCTTGTTACATTCTAATTCTAATGTCTAGGCTTTTAGACTTATTCTATAATTAAAGTTATAATTATTGTCTTATTATTAGACTGATTTTATCTTAAATATTTATTCAATAATTTTATTTTGAATGAGTGGATTTTGTGTATTAATTATTTCTTTGTAATTTCTTAATTTTAATTTAAAAATTAGTTAGGTAAAGTAAATACAAATTTCAACAATAGGTATGTATTATTTATTGATAAAGGTTAGTCACTATGTATTTGATTAATAAAATTGAATCTTTTATTATTATAAGTTATGATCATTATTTTTCTTTTTAAAAGACCCATGGTAACGATAAAAATAAAATCTAAGAATGAACAAACTGTCTTATGTTGTAAATTATAGTTGGTGTTCCACGCATTTTATGAATTTACTACAAAATTAAAACATTCATTTATATATGTTTATATATTAAACTGAAAGATAATTTGGTTATAGTGCTGACTTTATTGCCTCAGCAGATGAATTTTATTCAAATATGATAAAACACCAGAATGTTCAAAACATTGGCAAAGGTTTTAATTATCTTCCATTTATATTCAACCCAAGTCCTCCATCGACACAAAAATATTAGGTGATTATATCACCGTTTCTTTTTCAATTTATAACTAGTGTTTAATTTTTTAAAATATAAAATTGATTAGAACATTAAATTAGGGATTGTAAACTCGAACATAAACACAATCGAAACTTGTCCACGAAGGAAAGAAAGAAAAACACCAAGGCAAGGAATAAAGGCAAAACTTGAAATTAATAAAGGCGATTCAAAGGTACATAATCTCTCATGAGTGTAGAGAACCACTCAGATTTAACAAAAGCTTGCTCGGATGGTACATAGGGCATTCTTTTATTTATTTATTTATTACTATTATTACTAATTGGACGTGCAAAATTTATTATTATTTCATAAGATGGCCACAGATGCCATATACCATCATGGATATGCTTGTTGTTCAAGATGATTGATCCTGAGACTGAACAGGATTTGCCAAAGGGCCCCAGTTTCCATTGTACTTGAGGTCATACACTTGACTCTGTTTTAGCTTGTAAATATTGGCAAGAACCTCAGCAGGGAATGCCCTGAACGTCTCCTTCAGGTAGCTGGTGACGGCGTTGTCGTTTGTCTTGAACACTACGTACTCAAATCCTTGATCTCCAGCTTCTTCCGCCACCATAAAGTTCTGTGGCACCACCAGCAACTGTCCCTTACTTAGTTCATCGTCGAACACCATAATCCCTTCGTTGTTCACCACTCTAACTTGTCCTTGCCCTCGGATCACGTATATCACACTGTTTGCATCCATATTCCAATGGGGAGAGTAGATTCCATTCTGCATGGAAATAATGCAAAATATAAACACACATTGTTGCTATAATATGTTCAAATAAGTGATAGAACGAGAGAAGTTTCATTACTATCCAACAAGATATTACTGGTATGTTAGAAAACAAACAGTTATATGGATGAAGTGAAATACGTACCTTGTAGAGGACAACATACTGGGCACTAAGTCCGAAGTTTCGGAGAGCTGGTAAGCTTTGGCTGTTGAGGTTTTTGATGCGACCGGCTTTAGGGTTGTAGAAGTCAGCCGATTTAGGGCGAGCAATGTTGAATTGAAGCTTTGAGGAGCAGATTGTTTCCTCAAGCCCATTTGATCCATGGCGCTTGTCTTTACTTGGTCTTGTCTCCCACTCTTCGTGTGCTTCTCCTCTTTCTACATCTTCTTGTGCTGGTCTATGCTCTTTCCAACTCTTTTCGTGGCGGGTCTTGTGTCGCACTGACTCATCAGATTCATCCTCCTCCACTTCCACCCCTCTGTGTCCTTCTCCTTTGGGGCTTGGGGTTGGTCCCCGAGTGCGGCGAGGCTTTTCTTCTTCATCCTCATCCTCATCCTCATCCTCATCATGGTGATGTCTTGATCGTCGTGGAGGGAGTGGTTCAATTTCTTTTTCTTCCTCTTTGTGTACATGCTTTCGAGGAGGGAGAGGTTCAACCTCCTTTTCCACCTCTTTGTGTACATGCTTTCCATAAGGTTCAACCTCTTTTTCCTCTTCTTTGCGTACACGCTTTCCGTGGCTTGGTCGCCGTGAAGGACGAGACACAGATTCATCTTCATCTTCATCTTCATCGTCGTCATCTTCATCTTCATCCTCTTGTTGTCCTTGCCACTTGGGGCTGATCACGCTGAGGCCTTCCTTCAGTTTAACGATCTGCTTCATTTCATCGTCCGGAGAGATAAGCTTGTTTGCTATGTCTTGGTCGATGTTGAGGGCTCGTGCTAAAAAGCGTTTTCCGAAGCCACTGAGCACGTTGCCACCTTCTTCCTCCGCCTGCTGCTGCTGCTTTTCTTTCATTGCCTCTGGGTGCTCTATATCCGGGTTACCAGCAAGGTAAAACTCCTACAAAACCCACCCCTTATAAATTAGCACACATACAGGAACATATTTGTGAAAGAAAGAAAAATGAAGTTGAGTATAGTAAATCCTACTAGTTAAAGATTACATACTCTGGGACTTTGATCAAGCTGGTTGTCTTCACTGACGGTGTCAAGAAGAGTGACAGTAATAAGAGGTTCATCGCCAGTGTTGAAGATCCAAAAAGGAACACCACGGGGAATCAAGATTACGTGACCTGGACCGGACTGATGAATCTTCTGGTGGCTGTCCGATGGCTTATGCGAACTGGAACTAGATTCCTTCGCCGGCTCCTCATATGTCTCAGCACATCCCGATAATGCAAGTCCAAATGCTCCCTTTCCTGTAACCCCCACACAAACAAGTTAACCTCTTTAGCCATAAATGTGCAGAGAGATAACAGTATAAAGGAAGCATAGATAACAATCTGCAAGCAACATTAGTGTGTGATCCAACACAAACGATGAATATAAATTATTATTACCTTGGATAACGATGATCATCTGGGAATAAGGTGAGTAAGATGGCATCTGGAGGCCATTACGGTATAAGGTGCGTCTGGTAGCAGTGACGCCAGCACATTCCAGCTCAGGGTGTCTAGAACTCCAGGTCTCGACCAAACCACCGTCGGTCTCAACGCGGTGGTCGGGTTTCAGCGCGTTGAGGCTGTTGAATTGGCAGCGGTTGAACCTGTTGGTGCTGGAGCTACTACCAAAGCATGACCTGGCAGAGAGCAGCACGCAAAGAGAAAGAAGAGAAAGCGTGAAGGGCCTGGCCATTCTGAAGTGAAGGAAGTGTTGAAGGGGTTGATGAAGTGTAAGGATACAGGGGTTGTAATTTATAGGGCAGAGAAGAAAGTGAGAGAGAGACACGTAAGTGAATGAGTTACTGAGTTGGTGACATTCTTCACCTTGCATGGCTATGGCTTCCAAATTCGTAACACCTCATAAGCTTGTGGGCTCACCTAGCTTCCAGCTTGGCACAGAGAATCAATTTGAATTTGTATGCTTCCTTTGTCTTCACGTCGCAAGTCTATCCGCTTCTATACTGTGACATTTTTTGTTCCTGTATATTGCTTATTGCTTACAATTTCTTTTATATATTTAGAAAAATGCTCTTTTAAACTTTTTTACCTCATTAAAAGTTTGCATATAATTAACTTTCTATAAACACAGCATCCTTTTCTATAATTATAATAAAGAGAAAAAAAACGTCACTACACACTAATTCAATATTTTCAATATATATTATTAAAAAAATTTAAAAATATTAAATAAAATTACACACGTGACTGTGTTATTAATGTTTGATAAAATTCTCCCACTAGTTTACTGTACCAATGATTAATTTAAATGTCTGTTTCTATTTCAATCACTTTTCACATATAATAAATGTTGAAGAGAGACTTAATTATATATATATATATATATATATATATATATATATATATATATATATATATATATTCTCAAACTTATATAATGAGTGATTTTCACATTGTAATAAAGATATTTCCATTTGAGAGATGAGATTTTGGTGGAGTATATAATCATTTACTCAATTTCTCTTGCATGTATTTTTTTTCTTCTTTTTCTTATACGCAATCACATCACATTAATACATCTTAATATTACTTATTTAGCTAATTTTTTTTATTTAATGGACAAATAGTTCAATTTTACATTACTTTAAATGAAGAAGTCGTGTACACACTAGAAAAAAAAGTTAAATTCATGTATCTACACATGTTTTCAAATATTGGTAATCGATTACAAATATCTGTAATCAATTACGGAGTGCCAAAGTCGTGCAAGGGAGCCATGACTTTCCTGAAAATCGATTACATCATTAATGTAATCGATTACTAGTTTTAAAATTTGAATAAAAGGTCTTAATAATCGATTATAGTATTGTTATAATTGATTCTAGAGGATAAAAGTCTTAAAACTAAGTTAAAGTGATTGAACTTAATTGATAAAAAAAATTAAAATTTGTTGAGTAGACTAAGTGTCAACACCCAATTTCATCCGGGTGACTAAATAATGAGACTTGGTTTTTATTCTTGTCCTATTTCATTCATTTTCTTTCATCTTTTGTTTATTATTCTGTTTTACTATTTTGTTTTAAAAAAAAAGTAATTACAAAAAAAAAGAAACGAAGAAAGAATAAAAAAAAATAGTAAAAAAAAAAGGAAAGACACAAAAAAAAAGAGAAAAAAGGAAAAAGGAAAGACAAGAAAAGAGAAGAAAAAGAAAAAAAAGGGGGGTGCACGTGAAAAAATGAAAAGAAAAAGATTTGATCTTCTTGGAAAATTGCCCATAAGTCATTAATAGAATATTTTTGAATTTTTGTTTTATTTGATAATAATTTGAATCACCATTATGGCAATAATTACAAGCAATAATTAAAAAAATAATATATTGATTGTTGCGTTCAGTTTCAATAAAAATATGATTTCCTTCTAATGGACAATTTTCTGATAATTATTATAATTTGATTTATTAGACCATTTCTTTCCCTATTTTGTTAAATGTCAATTAATTCGTCTTTAAGACAAGATCACAATAATATTACAATGTGTGTATAAATATGCACCTCGAAGAGAAAAAGAGGGGGAAGAAAAAAATCCAATTTGGAGGGGAAGAGGAT
>NW_014541811.1:74641-80215 GCF_000741045.1 Vigna radiata var. radiata
TCCAAAACTCTTTTTCAAAACCAAATCTTTTTTTTTTCAAAAATCGTTTTTTTTTTCTTTTTGGATCGTCGTCCCGTCGCGAATCGGTTGCGACAGATGGCGACTCCGCTGGGGAAGTTGAGAGTCAGGCCATTTAATTAGATGGGCAAATTCGATGTGGTTTTACTTTATGTTTTTCTTCCCTTTTTTCTTTATGTATGTCCGAAATAATTGCAATAATTGTTGTATATTGAACCCTAGGGTAGAAAACATGTCTATATCTGCCTGGGATTTTTTTGGTTGTTTTACAGGTGAGGGTTCGGGGTATGCATATTCATCCTCCCTTCACACACACACACACTTTATGCATATCATGAGTGGGGCCCTATACCCGGGTCTGAGTGTGACTTAGAATTAGAGGAGTTGTGTAGCGGTGTCACTCTGGGATGTACTTCCTGTCTGGCTATCGTGAGAACTCCAGCTAGAGTCTGTCCTCTTCACTTGTNTCTCTGCATCTAGTTGATTACTCGACTGTTGTGGAAATGCTATGAAGGGGGCCATAGCTCTAGTGACCTTTGATCTTTAGGTTCAGGGAACCATCCTGGTGAGAGTGCATATATATGACCTTGAACTCGAAGCAGTGAACCTTTATTAGGGCACAAAGGGAGAAATGTGTATTCTTGTAACCCTCACGCTATTTTGTCTGTTTTTTAAATTAGTGACATTGCATTTCCATAGTATGCATGCATATTTCATTCTCGTCTAATTTGAATTAATTAAAATAATATAGAGCATAAAAGTGAGGAAAAACGACGACAAAACTTCCACGACATCCTTACAGGACCCGGGCTAACTCAAGAATTATGGAAGACTGGGAAGAAGCGCACGAAGCTGTTAAAGCCGATATTGGCCAACTGAAGGACCAGATTGGCCAAATCCTTGTTGCCCTAGAATCTCTAAAGACTGTAAGAGAATCCTCGTCGGCACAGATTGAGGTGAATGCCCCCTCTTATCCCCCAATATGTAACGCCTTAAGTCCATCGATTCCGTTCCCGATGTATGGCCTGCCCCGGGATATACTCCTCCCATGGGAGATTACTCAAAAGCGGAGCATGCGACATTCACTTTCCCCACAATCGTCAATGTACCGCCCATTGGTACTCAGGGTCCTGTCTCAATTTCGGCGCCCCTGACAGGTGTAGCCATGAATGAGACGACAACAGTTGAAGGAACGCGGGTGACTGTAGTGTCGCACGTGATTGCTAAGGAAGACTCTTCAGCAAGGGCCGCGCCACACACCACAGTGATTGGGGGAATCAATAGCTTCATTGGAGCTAAAAATAAGCTGGAAATTCTGGAAGAGAGGTTAAGGGCCATAGAAGGAGTCGAAAGCTATGGATTCGATGATGTTGCGAGACTGAGCTTGGTGCCCGGCGTAAAAATACCACACAAGTTTAAGGCGCCAGAGTTTGAGAAGTATAAGGGAAGTACATGCCCTAAAAGCCATCTGACCATGTATTGCAGAAAGATGGTCGCATATGCTTACGACGAGAACCTACTCATCCACGTTTTCCAAGATATTTTGGCTGGGCTGGCGTTGAACTGGTATACCCACTTGGAGTCAGCTCGAATTCGTTGTTGGGCGGACCTGGCTGACGCCTTTGTGAAACAATATGTATACAATACGCATGTTGCACCGGACCGTCTGCAGTTGCAAAATATGGCGAAGAAAGACAATGAAACTTTCAAGGAATATGCCCAATGATGGAGAGAGTTAGCCGCACAAGTTGAGCCGCCTTTGTTTGACAGAGAGATGGTTGCGATGTTCGTAAACACGCTCCAGCCGCCATTTTATGAGCATATGGTTGGAAATGTGTCCGTTAATTTTGCTGATGTCATCATAATTGGCGAAAGGATAGAAATCGGGCTGAAAAGCGGAAAAATTGCCTATGGCCCGTCTACGGCTGCGAACTACGAGAAACTTAGTTCCAATCCGGGAAAGAAGAAGGAGGGGGATGTACATGTAGCATCAATGTGGAGAGATCAAGCTCTCGCTCCTAGTTATCGACCATACTTAAGCCAACCTCCCTATGCTGCTAATGCCTCTTTTGCTCATCAAACTCGGCCACGACAACAACAAGGGTATTATCCACCGCATCGCATCCCAACCGAAGCTTGGAAGGCTGGGGCAAACACGAGCCCAAATCTGAATGCGGGTCAAAATACCAACCCAAGGAGGAATCAGTTTGTTAACTTTACCCCTATCCCTATGACGTACGCGGAGTTGTTACCTAACCTGGTTGAAAAGGGTCTGGTCGCCATTTTCCTGATGAAGCCTGTACAACCTCTATATCCCAGGGGTTATGATGCAAATGCCAAGTGTAGTTATCATGGGGAAGGTGTTGGTCACTCGACCGAGGGATGTATGACTTTCAAATATAAAGTACAAGCTCTAATCGACTCTGGTTGGCTAAAGTTTCAAGAAGATAAGCCTAGCGTCGAGACTAACCCATTGTCTAGGCATGAGAGTGCCTCGACGAATGCTGTTAAGGGATGTTGACAATGCTTTATAAGCTTGTTGTACTCTGTGTTATTTCATTCAATAAATATTGCATGTTCGCGTACTTTCTGAAATATTGCATGTCGCGCTAAGCTGTTAGGTAAATAAAGGGAAATGAAAATGGAAATAATTAAACGCGCGTTCGTAAGAGCATCACGGGTATATTCGGTCGACAAGCTCGGTCCTAGAGGATGTCGTGAAAAAAAAAAAAAAAGACGCATGTTGAATCCGTTGTTAATAAAATTTTCAAAGGCATAGTACCTTCAAAATCCAAAGACACAATTTTGAAAAAATATTTCTTTAAAATAGGGAACCAGACAATGGCAAGGGGGCAGAGTCTTTTCCTGATTAGTTATTTTGAGGGTAACCTGTGTTCTTTTCTTACCAAAGCATCTGCATTCATATTGCTTGAACCCCTAACCATTTCATTTTCCTCCAAAAACCAAAAAAAAAAAAAAAAAAAACAACAACAAAAGATTGTCATGTCGGGGCAATTTCTCATCACAGTGCCCTTGTCCGGTGATGCATTGATCGGGGAGCAATATAAGCAAAACAAGGCAAAAAAAAAAAATGAAGTCGGTGTGTTAGTCGTTGTGGAGTTTTGTTTCAGGTTTAAGGTCGGAGAAAGTAAGGCAAGCAAGCTTCAGAGTGACGTGTGGCCATTTATTTTTTCTTCACCCAAATAATAAAAGAAATTTATCCAATTGCACCCTCCTTGAGCCAAAAGTTATATTTGTTTTCGTCACCCCTCGACAAGAATCAGTAGCAAGTCGATGTCAACCTAAAGGGTACATCAAGGGCATCCAAAATCAAGGAGAAAATTTTTGAAAAAGGAAATGAGAAAAGAAAAGTATCATAAAGGGCCACGGTAGGGGCAACTAAAGCAAATGAAAAAAAAAAAGAGAAAAAGGAGAAAAGAAAAAAGAAGTGAAACAATGAAAAAAGGGATGCCCAAATTTTTAAGTCCCTGGAGGCTTGTTGGCTTGACACCTTGCAAATGATTCTTGTTAGAATAATTCAACCTTCAAACACTTATTTGGGACTTCACTATCCGTTTCTTTCAAAACCCTTTGACATGTAGCCACGATACAAGCCAATTAAAGTCCACGCCGAGTGAAGACTGTTTGTCCTGATTTTTCTCACGAATTTAACTCTTGAACGAAATGATGTGGAGATTGACACAATCACTTGAAAAAAAAAATAAATAAAAAAAAAGAAAAGGAAAAAATGAAAGTATGATGTAAGGCCTCCCCATCAATCGTCATGTCAAGAGAGAATTGTCAAACTGGGGCAATCTTCCCTACCCAAACCTTTCTACTTTTCCAAGTCATGCCTACTGTGCGCGACAAAATTTGGGGCAATCTCGTCAGCCTAACGTGTTTAAATATTAACAACTGAGGTGAACATAACTGTTAACGTTGCCCATAAATAATCATTCGGTTATCTACTTTTCACACCTAGGACCCATACTTTCTCGGGTTCATGCAATTTGGATTGCAATAAGTGGTGAATGAAATTTGAATTCATGGTTGCACTCTTTTCCTCTTCATTAAAAGACTCGCTGTCCCTGGACATTATTTTCAATGAACGCATTTCGAATGTACATCAAGCTCGACGACGATGTTGATAACGGATTCCGAACATGGGCAATAAAAAAATAAAAAACAAGGCAAAAAAAGAAAAAGAGAAAGCAAAAGGAGACGAATGAAACAAAGGTCTCATACATTCATGCGTCCTCATGGCATTACATCATACATCTTTAAAAGAAGCGAAGAAAATTGTTTGAAAAATCCCCATGTTTTGCTCAACACTTACCAACTTTTTCAAAAGTGTTGATCTAGGTTTTTCCGTGGTGTTGGCCCTCTTTAAGGCAATGGTCGAACCTAGCAACCTCTCATCATTCATCCATAGGGTTGGTACACCATCCACGAGGTTAGTACATCTCTCATCATTCATCCATAGGGTTGGTACACCCTCCACGAGGTTAGTACACCTCACATCATTCANCCATAGGGTTGGTACACCCTCCACGAGGTTAGTACACCTCACATCATTCATCCATAGGGTTGGTACACCCTCCACGAGGTTAGCATACCTCATTTATCTTAAGCCCAGTTTTATCCAGATTTTAATTTTGTTATCGGCCCTCTGCTTCGCAATGGTCAAATTTATGTTTTTCTTCTGCGATTTTGGCCCTCTGCAAGGCAATGGTCAAATCCAGGTTTTAATTTTGTTATCGGCCATCTGCTTCGCAATGGTCAAATTTAAGTTTTCAGTTTTCATCCTTTCATTTCTTTTTTGAAACCCAGACAAAATTAGTGTTTCTATCTTTACTTAGCTTTTACTCAGATAATACNAAAATATCAAATTTTCATATTATCTAGTAATATCTAAGTAAAGAGGGGCAGCTGTCAACACCCAATTTCGTCCGGGTGACTAAATAATGAGACTTGGTTTTTATTGTTGTCCTATTTCATTCATTTTCTTTCATCTTTTGTTTATTATTCTGTTTTACTATTTTGTTTTAAAAAAAAGTAATTACAAAAAAAAAGGAAACGAAGAAAGAATAAAAAAAAAGGAAAGACACGAAAAAAGAAGAGAAAAAAGGAAAAAGGAAAGACAAGAAAATAGAAGAAAAAGAAAAAAAAGGGGGTGCACGTGAAAAAATGAAAAGAAAAAAATTTGATCTTCTTGGAAAATTGCCCATAAGTCATTAATAGAATATTTTTGAATTTTTGTTTTATTTGGTAATAATTTGAATCACCATTATGACAATAATTACAAGCAATAATTAAAATATAATATATTGATTGCTGCATTCAGTTTCAATAAAAATATGATTTCCTTTTAATGGACAATTTTCTGATAATTATTATAATTTGATTTATTAGACCATTTCTTTCCCTATTTTGTTAAATGTCAATTAATTCGTCTTTAAGGCAAGATCACAATAATATTACAATGTGTGTATAAATATGCACCTCGAAGAGAAAAAGAGGGGGAAGAAAAAAATCCAATTTGGAGGGGAAGAGGAT
>NW_014541811.1:82180-94485 GCF_000741045.1 Vigna radiata var. radiata
TCCAAAACTCTTTTTCAAAACCAAATCTTTTTTTTTTCAAAAATCGTTTTTTTTTTCTTTTTGGATCGTCGTCCCGTCGCGAATCGGTTGCGACACTAAGAACAAATTAAAACTAAGTTAATTTATATGTTTAGTAAACTAAGAACAAATTAAAACCAAAAAGTAAATTCATAAAAAAAAATAGAAAGTATTTTATTAATTGATAAAATGATTAAAAAAAGATAACAATAAAAGTAAAAGATAGTACAATAAAATTAAAATCTAAGAAGATTCTGGTTGTCCAAAATGACAATGTAGGTAATCCATGTCTTGCTCGAGATGTCCAACTTAAGCATCAATACTATCGAATATGTCACCAATGTTTTGTTCGAGATTCCAAATTCGAGAATCAATACTGTTGAATCTGTCGCCAACAAATGCTCGCAAATCACGAATCTCATGCATTATTTTCGTAAGCATTACAAAGGAAGTATCTTGTTGAGGGGGAGGCAGTTAGCGATCATCAGGAATTGTCGGAGCATCATGTCTTTTGTGAACCCAATGTCCATTAGCGTTTTTAATAAATACAAATGAATTGATAACTTCAAAACCAATTTTGAATAACCTTTTCACTTGCACAAATGGCTTCTCATCCAAAGGAACTTCAAAATGATCTATAAAAATGGTGATCAATTGTGTATAGGGTAAAGCGACATTCTCTCTTAAAGCCTTTTTTCATCCTATGTCAGATGAGATGAGCCCAACTTATCTCCCTTGATGCCATAATTTCCCAAATCAAAATAAGATCTTCACTTACCTAAATGTGAATGAATCCATTGTTAGAAATACTCATATTTATTATAAAAAATTATACTAACTCAGGGTAATAGTGTTTTCCATGACAAACAAAATAAACTAAACCAACATTTGTCAACAGATTGAAAAGCTCAAAATTTTGTTGCTCAAAATAATTTGGGTGTAGGTATTTTGGCTCAATAATATCACGGTCAAAGAAGTTGAAGCAATACCATTAGTATTGAGCAGCGATGGAAAACAATAGATCGGGGCGTGTGGTTGGGACTGATGGATTTGGTGATGGTGGGTTTTCAATGGGTTAACGTCAGTGATGTCCCGCAACAGAAGAAGAACCCCTTCGTCTTTGTCTCTTTGAGGATTCCGTCGTTGATGTTTGTTGGAACTTTTAATCATGGAAATTGTAACACCTTTAAAGGAATGCCACTTGTAAAAAAAAATTAAAGTATAAATTGTGTAACAGTTCTTGTCAATTTTTTTTTTCATTTAAAAACACAGAAGCAAATCATAAACATATCATATGTTCGTACACCACATTAAAACAAAATATCAATTGTCTTTTACAACACCAATATCAAATACATTTAAAGAAAACACTTTAAATTAAAAAGAAACACCTACAAATTTTATTTCCCATATATATATATATGTGTGTGTGTGTGTGTGTGTGTGTGTATAACACAATATAAACACATTATACATAAACTATAACAATCTATAACATCATATTTTGATGCAAAACATAACATCACAATCAGGCCTTTCATAAACCAATTTCGTTTCCTCGTATGTTGTCGTCATAACCTGCTCTCAATAATAGCACATTTGTCGTCATAAACCAATTTCGTTTCCATCGCAACTTTAGACCTATCTCCCTTGACTCCTTAAAGGACTAATGAGTAAAAACACCGATAATACGTGCATCGATGCATTATACTCAGCATGAACTGAAGTCATTAGGCGAGACATCCACCCCTTTATTTCCTCGTGTAGAAGGAAAGGTGACACTCGAATCTCTGTCTCATGCGAGACTCAAACTTGTTGATAGGGGGAGCCATGTAGCTGAACCCATATCTCAGATTATGTTTTTTAATGATGACAAATGAAATGTTTTTAAGTTTTTTGCACATCCATTTGGCCAAATGTTGCTTGATCATATTCATGTATGTCCTTGAATTATCTGTGGTGCATATTCATTGTGTGAAAATGAATTTATGATTGAAAGACTCTGCACATTACATATCTGTATGAATAAAACGTTTACATTGTTTATATAATCTGTCATATCCATCAGATATCAGTTCATACTGAACTGTGAGAAAACAACAAGTCTTAATCGATTAGATTGTGAGTATAATCGATTAAAACTTGTGGTTATGCCTGCATATGTTTACTGACTGCAGTGATGTGCTCCACTTAATCTGTTAAATGTCGAAATGTAAATCTAGTATAACGAAAAGAATTTCCTAACTGATTACATTAGTTAGCTAATCGATTAAAATGCGTTAGTACTGATTTTTCTATAAATAGATGCATTGCTCTTTGTTTTCAACAACTTGAATGATCCATAACTTTCATATCTGACATTGTTTGTTGAGATTTACTAAAGGAGCGTCCTAGTCCATTCAAGAATCAAGAATTCATACATTTGGATATTTCATCAAGATTCATTGAAGAATTGAAGAGCTTACATTGACTGATCACTTTCTGCACATCAAGGTGTACTATACCAGATTAGTTTTTTGTTTTGCAATCAAGTGATTGTGGTTCCTTGTTGTTGTGGCCAAGAAGAGAGCTTAGAGAAGTTCTAGTGACTTAGAGAGGTGTATCTCTAAGGGTGTACAGAAAGATGATTGTTCTTTCTGGTTATGTTTACTATAAGTGATTTGGAGTTATGAGGAGAGTACATTAAAAAGGTTGTCTATATATCTTGCTTGCAGAACTCGATCATTATAGTGGATTCCTTTCAATCTAAGGTTGATTGAAAGGAGATTGGATGCAGGCAAGTTGGACGAACCAGTATATATCGTTGTGTGAATTCTTTCTTTCTCTTTAGTCTTGCATTGCTTTTCATTCTTTGATTAATTGCATTCCAAGAAAGATCAAAATATTTCGAAAAGATTTTGAAAGAAATTATTTTTATAAGGGCTCGACACTTTACTGTGGATGAATTCTTCAGGATATCCAACTGCACTTCGGCAAAAGAGACGTGGGATGTTCTTGAAGTTACTTATAAGGGTACTAATGAATTCAAACGGACCAGGAAAAGTTCTCTCATTCAAGAATATGAGTTATTCAGAATGAAGGTAGGAGAAAACATATATGATGTTTAGAAGAGATTCATGCACATTGTAAATCATCTTATGGCTCTTGGTAAGACCTTAGATAAGGAGGAATTAAACATCAAGATTCTGAAAAGCTTGAACAGAAGTTAGCAACCCAAGGTTACAACCATTTCAGAAACTAGGGATCTGACCACTATGAATATGGAAACACTCTTTGGAAAACATAGGGAACACGAGCTTGAATTTGGAAGATTAAGGGAGGAGGAAGAAAGTGAGCAGAAACACTCAATTTCTCTCAAGATTAATAGCAAGAACAGTTCAAGAAAGCATGATTGTGATGCATACTCAGATTCAAATTTACCAGGAAAGAAAGTATTAAACATGATGGTAAAGAAATTTTCAAGATTTATGAAATCTAGAAATTTTGTATCTAACTTTATAGGAAATGTTAGAGGATACAAAAGGAGAAGCAAGGTTGTTACTCCCACATGCTATGAGTGTGGCAAAAAGGGCATATCAAACTAGAGTGTCTAGTCTTGAAGATGAAGCAGAAAAATGATGAAAGATCAAATCAAGACAGGAGAAGAAACAAACAGAAGAAAGCCTATATAGCTTGGAAAGAATGTGATTCAGGTTGTTCTTCAAGTGATGAAGATGATCAAAGTCCAGAAGTGGGAAACAAACATATGTCTCATGGTTTGCTCAATGAACTTTGAATGTGACGGTAGCAGTTTCAATGATGAACCATTACAAGTGAGATTTGATCAACTATTGGATGCCTTTCAAGAAATACATGCAAAAACCATAAAGCTCCAATACAAGGTTAATCAATTAAGTAGTGAGAAAAATGATTTAGAATACATAAACAATAACCTTGTTAATGATAATGCATGCTTGAAAACTGAAGTTAAAACTTGACCAATCCTTTTCTACAAAACTTTTAATCGTATCGAAATGCTCACACCTCTGATGAAATTACAAGCAAATAACATAGTTTACGTATATGACACCAACAAACTAAATAATTGTGCTCAATTACGAACTCAGACATGTTTTTAGCAACATGTATAAATAAACCCAAAGTAGGCCAAACAACATAATCATGCTCAATCACGAACTTAATAAGTTTACACCCCTGTAAAATTATAAAATCTCTCTCACCAAGGTGGGCCTCATATGGGTTTACAATTTCCTAATTCTTCATAATTAATAACTCTCTTTAGTCTTCCTTATTTCTCCCCCTTCTCTTTTTATTTCAAATATAATTATTCAAATACTCATTACTCCTCTCCTCTTTTGGGGGACGGGGTTGAGTGCCATCATGCCCAGGCACCCTTTTGAGGGGCGCTGAGGGCCATTCCTCTCGCAATTTTTCATGCTTGGGCGCCCTTTTGGGGCGTTGAGCACCATTCTTCTCACAAATTTCAGCGCTTGGGCGCTTGTGATTGGGCGTTAAGCGCCACCTCTGTTGTTTTGACTTATATGGTGTTTTAAGGTTCTAAAAAACTATGGGGAAAGGTCCTTGATGGTTTAGGGACATGATATAACTCATAGAAGGGCTAAAAAGGCTATTAGAACTCATGGGAACACTCACTTCCTCTTCTTGGGTTATTCTTCTCCTTCTTCCATGGCCATTTGATCTTACTTTCATGAGATTTTCTATCTATCTAACTTCTTATGTAAACTCCATGCACAACCACCACCATTCTCTTTAAAAAATAGAGATCTAACCTATACCCTAAAACTCATAAACTTACAACACAAACCACACTTCTAACACTCTCACTTACTCACTCATCTCTTTCACTAAAAGGAAGAGAAAACTCACCCCTTCACACCCCCACAGGCTCTAGATTTAGAGTGTAGGAATGCACGCCACATGCAAACCATAAAAACATAACATGAAGAGTTCCAAATATAAGAAAGAAACACAATATATACATTCAAACGTGAAACACCACAAGGAACCAAAACATGCACACTTTCACATTCACCATAAGTTTTTAAATACCTATGATACATACTTTGGACACGAACATGGTTACACCCTTTACATGCAACATCAAAATACAACTCATACAAGCATCCCATCTTTCATATATATAGCATGACTTTGATCTAAAACCCACCTTTCTCAAACTATATATGTATACTCATGGTTATTCCTTCACATACATCAACAAACATATACCCATCAAGTATCCATGCATGCTAAAGATTTAAACTAACCCCCATACCCCATGCAAAACATATTTCATAGTTATTCCCCTTACCTCTAGTTGAAGAGAATTTTCCAAGGTTTTTTTTTTTTTTTTTATATCCTAGATCCTCTCCTCTTGTTGCAATACCAAGGTCACTACACCTCTTGGCTCTTCTCTAACACCAAACTAAGGTAGCAAACTAGAGACTTTACACTGCTCTTACAAGGTGCTCTATTTTTGTGTAGGAATAATAGTGGTTTTTTCCTCTGACTCACACTTCCCGTTAATAAGTCCCTTCTTTCTCTCCAATAATAACTTAAGCTTAGGAAGGGTAAGTGTTCAGAAAATAACAACAAGAAGTAAGCCTCTCATAAGCCTCGAAAGTCTCCTACAAGATTTCTTGGTGACTAGCAACCCAAACATATCATGCATGAGTTTTTTTTTTCATAGACCAATCTCTCCAATCCCATGTAAAAGCATATAATACAAACTAGTAAAAAAGGAAAGAACAAATAACTCTAAACAAGAAAGAATAAAAACAAAGGAGAGCAAACTCCTCCTCTACATAATTCACATACACATGGACAAGCTCTACACAATTTCTCTCTTTCCTACGTCATGTGGGTCCCACATGTCCACCAATCATAAAAATGGAGAAAGAGTCTTAAGTAAGAATTGAACCCATGGTCTCTAACACTCTTGCACATGCACTAACCACTACGCCTTTTTATGTTTATTGATAATATAGTGCAACCATTACAATTTAAGCCTTATTTCATGAAATTTTCGGAAATTATAAAAACTAACATAAACTAAATTTTATTCATTTTCTTAATACTTTCTACACATCGATACACACCATAATTAAACATTTAAGACCACAAAATATAAAAATAAAATAGAAAATATTTTTATTTTCTGCAGGTCTTACAGAAATCGTAGAGATGTGAAAGATGTTTCAGATTTTGGTGGTTAGAAGTGAAAGGGAGGTAGGTGAAAAGGGAGTGTTTTAGAGGTTTTTGGCGACAAAAAAGGGAGGTGCAACTTGTAACATCCCAGCAATTTACAGGGACTGTTGACTGCCCCCACACATCACCACGGGGCTTTCAACTTCCCGGAAGGTCACCCATCCCAAAATTACTCCAGGCTAAGCACGCTTAACCATAGAGTTCTTATGGGTTAGGCTACCGAAAAACAAATGCATTCTGGTGATATGAGTAGCCAAATCAATTCCTTTAAGCTATCCTTCAACTGTATAGTCTCATACCTATACAGTCTCTAGATCCCTCTCATTCTGGTGTATGTTCGATTCGTCCACGTGCCCCTTCCACTGGAAGCTTGCCAGGAGCCGCTCCTTGTCCGTGGCTCCTGCACCGGCGATCACTCCCTGCCCTCTCAGTGCCCGGGCGTCACACAGCTGCTGTAGAGAGAGGGGTTTAAGGGTTTCTGCGATAGGAGAAAGAAAAAGTTGAATATATAAGGAAAGTTCTCTGGTAATCGATTATAGGGACTGTGTAATCGATTATTAGAGGCTTTTTGGGGTATTTGGCTATGTGCTTCTGTAATTGATTACGTAACCCCTATAATCGATTACTAGAACATTTTTGGCCTCCATGAAGCTAAATTTAGATTATGAAAAGTGTAATTCAAGGTTAATGGTCAAAATTACATTTGAAAGGTAAAAATAAAGTAATTTTTATTATAATTAACATTGGAAATATGTAACATTAATTACAAATGAAAACTAAACTATCCATCTATTTCTTATTTTTCCTTGTTCATTTATGTAACTCCATGATTTGATATCCTTGTATTCTTCAACACGGGTTGGAGGACGAATATCTCTTGTTTGGATGAAAAATTCAATATGTTGCCAAGTGTGTGAGCATAACACAAATCGATCAATACTTTGTATTTTTTCCATCGATTGATCATTTGTGCAATATCATTGTCATTTGATTTCAACTGTATATGCAACAAGTGGACCAAGATTGAGGAGTTGTAGAATGTGGTGATAATCAGAGAATAAGATTAGTGGTTATGTTTAGGGTTAGTTTTGACTTATGTTTGAGATTGGAGCATGAGTGAATGTTGGGCTGTACCTGAATGTGTGGTTGATGAGCATAAGAGTAGAGGATAGGTCTACTTGCTATAGCTAGTAAATTTTGATATTATATGTAGATAGGTACTCCCTTTGGCATTGGTTGTTGAAAAGGGAGAGATATTCTTTTTCGAAAATAATTGTAGAAAAGAGAATGATGTTCGAGTATTGAACTTTCCTTATGGGAGGTGATGGTGTTTTCCTTGTCCTTGTGTGGTAGGAATACATGTTCCTTAGCTTGATGGCATGACTAATCAAGCAGATTTGTAAGGGAGGCTACAGATGATCTATAGGAGAAGCTATACATGACTTATAGGGGAGGCTACAAGCGGATGTGGTAGGGTAGTACAAGAGTGGGATTGTTTCTTTCCACTATGGTGTTTATGGTATTGTGGTGCTCATGGTGGGGTTCATGATGAGGTTAGTCATGATGGAGGTACATGTGTTGATGATCGTAATGACGATGATGCTCTAGAGGATGTTATGTTGATAGTGATGGTATCATGTGGTGTAATTACAACATAGGTGTTGATGAATAGACAGACTAGTGGTCTAGGTGTGTGATATTCATGATGACATCAAGGATCGAGGATCGGGGATCGATGATGAGGCTCGGGGATCGAGTAATCGGATATGATTGATTTGTTATATTTAGAGGATTATGAATCATATTGTTATTACTTTTATGTATTGGGTGTTTGATTATTGTTGATATAATCGGTATGTATGTATCTTATTTTTATGATTGTTTTATCGATAGTTTACCTCATATGTGTTTGTGTTTGTGTGTTTGTGAATGATATTATCGGTAATGATCGTATAATGTGTCATACGTAAGTAGATGATATTGCAGATGTTTTAGAGACATAATAGATTCATGAGATGACGGAGAAAAGATTTTGATTTCTTTAAAAAATTCTTTTAGTATAAACTTTTGAAACAACGTAATTATAGTTGTTTTATTTCCTTAATTATTTTAATTATTTTTATATAATGTAATTGGATAAGACTTTTTAAACTATTATGTTTTAAATAAATTATTCATATAAGTTAAAATTTTTGAAAAATATATTTCCACACTCTAAGAAAATTTATAAATATTGGATTTTTAAAACCCGTAACATTGCATAATTTTGGAGCGTTACATTTTAATTGATATTTATTTAATTAATTTTGTTTAGAAATTGAGTAAATATCATATGATAATTAATGAAAATTTTAATTGTAAACAAAATGGTGAACCAATATATTACTTTAATTATTTTATTCTCATTCTTTTATCATAGTCTACAACACAAACCCTTTTTAATTTATCATTTCTTCTAATTTATGCTTTATGCATACGTATTTAAAATATGTAAATTTTAGATTAACTAATCGTATCTATACTTAAATTCTATTAGGAAACAAGCTACTCTTTTAATTTGATGGAAAACAACAACTCTTATAATGAATAATTCTAAAATGATTTGAATTAAAGTGGACTAACTTTTAGTTGTTCTACTTAGCTCATAGTTCAAATGAGTTTACCTCAAGAGTGGTTAAGGTTGAATTCATTTTTAAAAATAATATATATAATTTTAAAAAAACAGTGTTATTTTACTAAAATTACTTAATTTAGCTCATATAACATATGTTTATTTATTAAATTAAAATTGCTTCAATAATGCAACTATCTATAACTCTGGAAAAAATCTATTCCATTAAAATTGATGGCTTTGAGTTGGAAGTGTTAATTAAAAACATGTTGATCTGTAAAGAATGAAATTCTAGTAGCCATGAACTAGGAGGTTTGAATATGTAGCAATGGGTAAAAGGGTCTATGCTGCAAGCAATTTCATATTGGTAACAGTGTGAATGTACAATAACTTGATTTGAAGTGAGGCCATTTACTATTATAACAAGATGAACATGGGAACTGTGGTTCTGGCTTTAGATCTATAGAACATTTTTCTCTTCTTGTAGGTCCCATTTTCAACTGTTATGACTATCTTCCCAGGTTCACTGATGTAAAAGGAGTTTCTAGTACTGCTACCCTCTACGTTTTGGTTTTGCAGTAATACAGTGTACGAGCCTTCATCATCTGGAATGAACTCTTCCTTGTAGCAAACATCCCATCCCACCACAGTTACATCCCACATTATTGTCACTCCAAGCTACAAATATCCCAAAATCAGATCACTCGTGCGTGTGCATACAAATTGAAACAAACAAAAGTGTCAAAAGTTTCATGCTATGTGTACCTCTGAGACTGGAAATTCAACTTTGGAAACAGTGTTTCCTTTTATTTTAATCTCTGTAGCCTTATCAGCAGGCGAGAAATTTTCATCGTTGTTCCTCCTGAGACCACCATACTCACATGGAAGATGTTCTGGGGCTATGAACCTTTACAAATGAGAATGTTAAAAAAATGTAGTTGAATAAGATATATAAGAGACAGAAAATGAAACACCAAGGCTCGTGTTGTTAGACAGACTCACTTGTGAAGGGTCTGCGTGACCTTCTGTGGCCTAGCTAAGATGAACTTCTTTTTATTTCTCTGGTTCATGAATCTTGAGAATAGCACTTGGGACGTGTAGAACCAAAATGGAGCATATACTATGATCTGCAAATCAAATAAAAAATAAAATGAGCCAAAGAAAAATCATTCCACTTCTTCTGCATCATAATAGTTTTATTATGGACTCACATTTTTGTGAATGATCTCAGGGTAGTAATTCTGAAACAAAATCAGAGCTTTTTTGCTGACTGAGTTGAGCTCCTTGGTTCCTTGCATTGGGGTGTTCTTCAAATCAAAAACCTGAATTATGGAGTCCACACCTCCTTCTCTAAAGTTTAGCTTCTTCACAGCCTTTTCTATGAGTTGAATTTTCCATCTCAAATACCTGTCACACCTGTTGTGTGATCCAAAGGTCTTCTTGTAGACGCGCCTGTCTTTGAAAACCCCACAAACTTGGTAACACACGGGACGTCCTTCCCTATCTCTACTGCACAAAAATCCTGCATTTGCAGACTCAGGACCTAAATCTTCCTCATCGATCCCATCAATGTTGTTTTCTCGTCGCCATATGAGGGTCTTCTGTAGCATGTCAAAGGCCTCATTCACCTTGTAATCTTTGGCCTTCAAGAATTTCCTCAAAACAACATCAGTGCCCTCATGAGCCTTACTGGGCAACAAAGGGACACCCCATATTGAAATCTCTCTAAGCTGTTCCCTCATCACTGCCACGTCTTCTGGTGCAAGCTCCTTGTCGGGTTCCCCTAACAAAAAGTTCCCAAGAATGGCATTTTCAACCTTGCAACGTAATTCAAGCAACGACTTCTTTATCTTGAGTTTAATCTCAGCGGGGCTCTGGGTCCCATCTCCAAAAGTTGATCCTTCCATATCATCATCACCATCATCATCTTCTTCGTCCTCATCCTCTTCACAATCATGATATTCTTGGAGGTCTTCCTTCAGACTTGACTCGTTGTTGTTTTTCTCCATGAAATGGTAAAGTAGGGGCACCCCAACAGCGATTTTCCCATTTTCATCATTGCAACATTCATCTATGCTATTCATGGCTGCGACTAAAACGTTGATATTCTTCTCCGGCATGTACCGATCCTCCTCCTTGATTGGCACCTTTGGTGGAGGGAGGGGAGGGGGTGGAGAGGCAAGAAGAAAGGTGACCTTACATTATACATGCAAATGCATGAAGCCCTGTTTCGGCCAACTCAATAATGTTGAGAAATGATGGATCCATTCTCTCAATTGAACATTCTCAACCGTTAGTTACTCACTCGCCAAATATAGATCACTGCACAAACAATCATGTTTTAATTTGGGTTATGTAAACCAATTTGGCATTCAACGCCCTTTTTCATGCAACATGAATCAATCTACACCAACTTCCTTCTAATCACAACCATTTCTGTTCTACTATTTACAATCTTAAAATCTTCATCAACAAATTAAAAATAACAGGGGACAAGCTTTGCCACTTCACTCAGCAGTGTCTAACTTTCCCAAGTTTGAGAACTTCACGGTGTGCAAACCAAGCGTTAAAATATAGGAAATCTAGTGTGGCCCTTAAATATTGGGTATCCTTAGTGTTTTTCATTTTCCTTAGTGAAATCATGGGCTAGCTTTTTTGCATAATGAGTCAAGTCAAACTTTATTTAGATAAAATAAAACATATCACCAACTAACCCCTTGTTGGTACTGTTCAATTTATTTATAAAAAAAAATGTATTTGTATAATATCTTTATGAAAAAAATTTAAGACTATGAAGGATAAAAAATAAAGGTGAAAGAAATGAAGTTATTCAAATGAAAATTGTACAAATATTATATGAATAAAACAATTTAATGATCTATCTGTTGAGATTATTGATAAGGGAAGTACTGGTTTAGTTAACCTTAATCTCACAGTGCTTTAATCACTCTGATTTTTTATGATGACAACACATTATTAATAACATATGTCTTGTTATGTGTTACATGTTCTGTTACTTATTAGTTGAAATCTTATTGAACATGTTTTGTGTTAGTCTTGATATATGAATGCACATTCACTATTCTAATATATGTTACATCTGTTGTGATTGCATTACATATGTTTTGGAAATGGAAAATCACACGCACTTTGATGAACTTATACTGTGCGGCAAATCTGCATGTCCTAAGTCGACTCCATCATTAACAGAGTTGATTAAGACTAAAGACTTTGCACAGATTTTCAAATACAGTGCTATGTGAGATTTTACATTGAAAATAATTTCAAGGTTTAAACCATTTTTTGGTCCCTAAGTTAAGTTCTGATGTTCAGTTTAGTCNCCGCTTTTAAAAATGTCAACCTTTAGTCCCTATGATATGAAAAATGTATCAAATCAGTCCTCATGACAACACTTAATGAACAATAAATCACAAGTTTTCATACCTAG
>NW_014541811.1:94675-101585 GCF_000741045.1 Vigna radiata var. radiata
AAAGCGAGGACTAAACTGAACATCAGAACTTAACTTAGGGACCAAAAAAGGGTTTAAACCTAATTTCAATATGTGCAGATGTGTCAAAGTCGACTATGTGCGCTATGCATTCGACTTTGTTAGTTATTTTATTTGAAATTATGTTATGCTGGCGAATAACAACAACTATATTTTCAAATGTTAGTTAAGCATTGAATGAGATTCAATTGTATTGAATGTGGAATTAATTTGTTTGACTTGACAACTACTACTTTGACTTAATTGTTATAACTGTCAGAGGATAGTCGACCCTATTAGTAGCTTAGTCGACTACATGAGCGTCTGATTTATGGAAATCTATAAATAGACGAGACCTGAGTTATTCAGAGAACTTTTGGAAGAACTGACATTTTCATATTCTGTTTCAGATTGATTCTTTGTGATTTAGTGCTCCAAGAACTCATCAAGAAGACCATGGAGATCATTCTTTGAAGAGGTTCTGAAGGAGAATTCTGTTGTGCTTACTGATTGATCATTATCTGCACAATTGAGGTGTTCTTTGGTTGATCAAGGCTCGTGTTACAATCCGTTGGAGATTGTTGTACCTGTTATGATTATAGGGGCTGGACTCGTGGAGTCTAGACACTTTGAGGATTGTTTAAAGTGGGTTGAAGATTCCAGAAGAGGGGATATCTTGTTGCAGATCTTTGTGTGTTTCTGCCTATATTTTGGTCAGAGGGTTTGAGAGGTGTTTTATATTTTTGACGTGGAGGTCTCTATAAAAACCTTGTTGTAAAAACCTTGACCATTATAGTCCATTTACTTCCTGGGATTGGAAGGAGACGGGATGTAGGCATTGAGGCTGAACCAGTATAAAATCCTGCACTTGAATTCTCTATTCCTACTCTTTTACATTCAGTCGACTCTGTAATTTGCGTAGTCTACTTTGATATTCCGCTGCACTTAAATTTTTATTACTTGTGATTCAAGAAATTGTGCAAAGGTTTCTACTTTGTGAAAAAGATTTTAAAAAGACTCTGATTTGAAATCTCACCAATTCACCCCTTGTTAACACCCTGGCAAGTGTACCAGATCGTATCAAGTAATAATAGAACAGTAAGTCCAGATATCGTATCCCAAAGGACTCCGTGGCCTACACATTCATTTGAATTAACCGCATATGACTTAAAAGAATAATTATTTGATATTGTGATGCAAAAATGAAATTAAACATGCAAATGCAAAAGCTGAATCAATTGACAGATAAAGATATGAATGAATGGAGTTGCTGGGGTTTACGGTCTCATCCTGATCCACCCTCCTATATCTACTATTCCTATTATATTCCACTTTATTATCAATGTTCATGCAACTTTCTAATTTACTCTAAACCCGATCTCTCGGCGAAAAGAGCCTATTACCATAATTACTAGTTTACTATCTCTAGTCTCCCTTGCAATTACTAATGCATTAATGACAAAAGCTTAAATCAATTGACCGTCCTATTCCTATCTTTAGGCAATATTACATAATCAAGAGAATTCTTCTCAGTTCTAGATTTCCACGTACATCCTCGTATCAACAAAATCAAAGATCATGGCACTGAATGAGTTAAACAATGCAAGCTTTAAAGTACAGAGAAGAAAACTCAAACTATTGATAATACAAGTATATGAATAAAATAGGAATTTTGATATAAGAGAGTTTCACAAAGATTACATTGTTCCCCAACAAGGGTTTAGTTCACCATTGGCATGGTGAAACTATATGGATTTAATGGAAAGAATGAAAGAGTAAACCCTAGAATTGGTGAATTGGAGCCTTAGCATCCAAAATCCGCCTCCAAGGAGTGTAGAAAGTGTTCTGTCGTCTTTCTCTACCAAAAGATTACCCTAGAATTCGTCTAGGGTCTATTTATAACTCAGAAAAATAACAGAATTTTGGCCCAGGCCCATAAGTATAGTGCTCAACGCTAATTTCATAGCTCAGCGGTAGGTGCGACACTCAAAATAGAGCCCAATGGTGTTGCCCAAGCAAAAAACCGTGAAAAAGTGGAAAAACTAACGCTCAGCGCCACCGCTCAGCGCTGGTTCACCGCTCAGCGCCACCTGCAACACAAAAACTACACTCTGGTCAACTTTTCAGCATTTTAGTCAACTGGTTGACTTTTCTGGTTGACTGGTAGACTTTTCTGTATTCTGGTTCATTTTTCTGCACTGCAACTCTTTGATAATTCAACCCTTCTTTCAAACCATTCAATAAACCTACAAAATCAAGGGAAATCAAGCACAAAACCAAGAAAACCAATTTTGACTCTCTTATTCTCTAACCTAAGCAAAATTCATGATTTCAAGCTAATTCTAAGTCATAAAGGGTGTGTTTAATGTCAAATTTTAAATATGAAAATAACGGTTTTTCAACTGTTATCACGGCCTTCTTGGTGTTGAAACGAAGCCTACCTATTTTCCAACAATTAGCACCAAAGCTGGTTTTCATAAGATATTTGAAAAACTAGTTGACTTTTGTTTTTCTTGAATCGACTATATACCTGGGGATGACTTCCAGTTTTCAAACTTTTGGTGAAGGTGCATCTACAAACATACCACCTCTGTTTGCTGGTGAAAATTATCCTTTTTGGAAAATCAGAATGCAAATTTTTCTTGAATCTGTGGATAGAGGAATTTGGGATGCAACCTTGAATGGTCCTTTTAAGCCTACTCATATTGTTGATGGAAAATGTTTTTTGAAAAAATTTTCTGAGTGGTCTCCATAAGAGAATAGGAAAGCATAGTATGATGTTAAAGCCAGAAATATCATTGCCTCTACACTAACTGTTGATGAATTTTTCAGGATATCTCAATGCAAATCTGCCAAGGAGATGTGAGATGTCTTGGAAGTCACTCATGAAGGCACTGATGAAGTCTAGAGAGAAAGGAAGAATTCTTTGATTCAAGAGTATGAACTTTTCAGGATGAAGGTTGGAGAGCAATCTATGAAGTCTAGAAAAGATTCACACACATTGTAAATCACCTTATGGCTCTTGGCAAGGTGTTTGACAAAGAGTAAATTAATATCAAGATATTGAAAAGTCTGAACAGAAGTTGGCAACCAAAAGTCATTGCAATCTCAAAGTCCAAAGATCTTACAAGCATGAATATGGCTACCTTGTTCGACAAGTTAAGAGAACATGAGTTGGAACTTGGAAGGCTGAAGGACGAAGAAGAGATTGAAGAAAAGAATTCCATTACTCTGAAAGGAGCAAGCAAGAAATCCTCAAAGTCAGGGGATAACTCAGATGCAGAGATGGACAACAAAGAAATGATGACCATGATGGTAAGAAAGTTTAGTCGACTTATGAAAAATGATAGTCAACTTACTAACCATGCAGGTCACAGCAAAGCAAAGAAAGGCTTCAGATCAAATGTTGTCCAATGCTATGAATGTTGGAAACACAATCGGTATCTGTTATAGAGTCACGCAGCGGAATAAGATTTATAAAGCGAAAATCGTGTTCGGTCACTTTTGTAAATTAAAATGGTCAGTTTTAAAAATAAATTTTCTAAAGGAAAATTTATCGAACAGTTGATGTGCAAATAAAAGTAAAGAGTGTAGGGAGTAGAAAAATCACACAAGTAATTTTTATACTGGTTCGATTCAAAAGAATCAACGTCCAGTCGTTAATCACTATAAAAAGTGATTAACAGTTTCACTAAAAAACGGTTTTACAGATTACAACAAGAGTGAATAAAGTATGATGATTAAACCTTCCTTCGACGAACGAACCGGAAGATGAACACTCTACCAACTCGAAGAGAACCGCTCTGACTATCGACACACGAAACGCGAGCTTCTCCTATTCACAAGACCAGGCAGAGCACCTTGCTAACTCGAAGAGAATTGTTCCGACTGTCGATATACAAACTGCGAGCTTCTCCTATTCACGAGACCAAGCAAGGGAATTGAACTATAATTTTTGAGAACTTCCTCTAACAAACAGTATTCTACAAAAGCTTTCAGTTCGACAACATTACTTCTGAAGTTCTCAAAAGACCAATATATAGCTAACTAGTTTGAATATGAAAGGTCAAGTCCCAACTGCCAGTAATAATCGATTTTTGTAAGTGATAATCGATTATTCAAGTCCGTTACAAGTTTTTCAAAATAACTTAGGCAGTTTTCAAAACAGTCTTGTGATAATCGATTATTTGGAGTGATAATCGATTATTCCAGAGCAATACAGTTTTTCAGAAAAGCTCATGATAATTGATTATTGCTCCTTATAATCGATTATTCCGTACCTAAAATATAAGTTTTACATATTTAAGGACATTCCTAATACATTTATATTTTACAAAGTGCTTTTAAAAATATTTCTAATATCTTCTTCATGTTAAACTTCTTGTACATCATCAAAACCATTTACTTCAAGATTTACCAATGCTCCTCATTGGTAACAATGAATGCGGGAAAGAAGGACATATCAAACCATATTGTCCAGAATTAAAGCCAAAGTAGAAAGTAAATAGAAGGTTTCCACGGGACAAAAACAGAAAGCACAAAGGAGCTTACGTTGCCTGGGAAAACAGTGATTCTGATACATTAAGTGATGAAGATTTCAATCATGAGGAAGAATCAAATATGTGCTATATGGCTGGAGCATCTTGGGATGATTATGACAGCGATGCAGATTTTGAGAATGAACCACTAGAGGTGAAGTATGACCTGCTAATTAAAGCATTCAAACAAATCCATGCTGAAGCAATGTGACTACAATACAAGGTTAATCGACTTAACTTTGAGAGAAGAGATTATGAGCATAGAATTAATAACCTTGTCAATGATAATGATAAATTGCAAAAGGATTTAGATGAAGCTTTGATATTTGCTAAAGAAATTAAAATTGAGATTGTTAAAGTAGAAAAAGCTTATGATAAATGTCCTACTCATGAAAAGAAAATAAATTACTTGACTAGCACGCTAGCCAAATTTACTCAGGGTAGAGATAATTTGAATGATGTTCTAAAGTCTACTGGTAGAGTTATTAACAGATAAGGCATTGGTTTTAAAGCTAATTCTAATAGGTTCAATACAAGAAAATTTTAGAATTAAGAAAACCTGCTAAACATGCTTGCTTTTATTGTAATTGTATTGGTCATACTGTTAGAAACTGTTACTATAGAACTGTTGGTGTTCCTAAAGGATTGTATGTGTGGAAACCAAAGGAACAACTTACTAAAACTGACAATCAAGGACCCAAAGTAAATGAGTACCTCCAACAAAAAAAAAATTGAGTTGTTTTGCAAGATAGCAATCTTATGTAAGGATGTGCAGTAAGAACTCAAGGATGTTTTAACATGGCTATATCAACCATCTTGAGTATCTACAACTGGTAACATGCATTACCTCACTGCATCATGCATTAACTGATTGGTTGTTTGATGTCTGATTGTGTGTATAATTGTGTGCTTGAATGATTGATTTGTTTTGAAAAAACAGATTTACGAACTTTTGTCGACTTGGTTATGAACTTATTTTACTATATGTCTTAGCATGTACAACTCTGTTTTTGGAAACTTTGTCTCATACTTAAGTCAACTTTCATTTTATTCAAATCAACTTAAAACCTCTGTTTTGGGTTTACAAAAATTTGAAAAATTCAAAACGGGTCATTTTTGGCTTTTTGTCCTTCGCGCTCTTTTTATATGGGTCTTCTTAAGTCGTGAGTTGTATTCATACATATGTGTCTTGTCGAAACTCCATGAAACCATGTCTGAGAAAGAAGATTCCTCAAGAAACTCAATCTTCAGGGCTTCCACCAGTCACACTGCCTTCAGAAATAAAGGAAAGGAGATCATCACCATCAGAAGCTCTGATCCAACGGGATGGGTTAGTGACAAAGAAACTCGGGAGAAGTTCTTGAATGCCACCTGATGAATCAATATTTTATTGATTTCACTTAGTTTATTGTGCTAGAATTAATCAGGGAATTGTGCTTAATTGTCCGATATTTTCCCGTTTTTCCTAATAGTGCTTAATTTGACCGGAAATTCTAATTTTAATTAATTTGAATATTTTGAGCTAATTATTTGCATTATTATTTTCANGGAAAATTTTGGAGATACAATTTGGAGGATTGGGAAGGGAGTAAATAAATTCAAGACTCTCATATTGGACATTTTAAATTTTAGTTGTCTTGTAATTTAATTATTTAAACTTTTTAGACAAACTTTTACACATTGGATCATTGTTGGCAAAAATATGAGGGCCCAAAATTGTAGGACACTTGGCACCCTAGGGTTCCCTTTTATTTTAGGGTGGACCCCACCCTTACATAGGACTCACGGCCTCTTAGGAATGTGGCAGCCGTCATTTTTAGACACANTTGGCTTNTTGGCTGGAACGTTTTTTTTGGGGGTGCAGAGAAATTCTTTCTTGAAACAATGTTTACGGTATTAGATTTTGGATGAATGGGAGAGACACTTTCATTTATTATTTTTCTTTGCTGAATGAAGAGCACNGTTTCTTTTATTCTGATTAGTAAAAACGTGATTGAATGCTTGGAGAGTTCTTTCCAATTTCCTGAGAATTGGTAGCAGCTGTCTTGTCCATTGGAGAATACGTTTTCTTTCTTTGTATTTAATGAATGAGGAGCTCATTCTTTTATTGAAGTAGCGCACACGGAAGAAAAACCCTTTTCATTTTGAGATTGTTGTTGTCACGTCAAGTCCAGCAATCTTTTATAGGAGAGTAAGGCTTTTGATTTGTAATCAATGAGATGAAGAACTCATGGCCAGCTGGAGGAAAAGGCCCCACGGTGATTTATCTTGTTATTGNAGCACGTTTTCAATTTTCTTTTCAGCAATGTTACGTCCAGCATGAGGCTCACATGAAGGGGCGCTGATTTCTTTTGGAATTGCAGCCTCCTCCATTT
>NW_014541811.1:108140-137884 GCF_000741045.1 Vigna radiata var. radiata
TTTCCAGGAAAAAAAAACCTCATCTCATTTAGAGCTCTATAGAAAAAGTTATGGTTAAAACATTGAGCAAAGGTCAGAGCTGCCTAGTTCCAGCGTGAATTTTCGTTTTTACTGTTTTAATTTCATTTTAATTTTTCCGCATCCACAACAACATTTCAAACTCCCCCCCCCCACTGTGTTAGACCTGATTCTGAACCGCAGTTTGGTCCTTGAGAGACGACCTAGGGTCATTCCCTAGCTATACTGCATTTCTTATTATGCAATCAAATTTGTATGGGCCGCGACACCCATCACCACCCCTAAAACTGTTGCTGATCCTATGAGCATAAATCTGAATCTGTTCAAGAATGAAGGCTTCATGTTTCCTTACTGGCTTGAGAGACAAGCGTTATCAATCTTTGTAGAAATGAAAGGATATTGGTATCCTGATCTTGTCAAGGTTTGCTACCACAACCTGAAGGTGGAAGACAATGTCGTATACTTCAAGGTAAAAGGTATTGATATCCATATTAATGATTTCATCTGGAACATTATCACAAACTTCCCATCTGAGGGGTCTTTATCTCATCTTCCCACTATTGAGATTAATACCTTGTTAAACAAGAACCGGGTATACAGGGAATGGATGAGATTTCCTAGTATGTACGACACAGAAAATGTTTTTGCACATGAGGGACTACTGAAAGAAGAAAACATTGTGGCACATCTACTGACAAAGATAATTTTATCCGGAAGAATTAGAAAAGATAGAATGACTACTGAAGATGTCCATCTTCTTCATGCGGTAAGGAATAATACTCCTACAAAGTGGTTACAAGTAGTAAAAGATCACATGAGGAACACGACACTGAAAAGGTCTATGTATCTACCATATGCCAGTCTCATAAGCAAGGCTCTGGTTCTTCATGGTGTTTAAATAAGAAATGAGCAAAGATGTTTTTGGAGCTCCTCAAATGTTTTCGACAGAAACTCTTTAATGTCTCTTGGTTTGGTGAAAACCATAAATGGTTAGATCTTTATGGGAGAGGATAAATATGAACACAGCCTGGGATACACTTATACTGAAAAGAAAGACTGCTCAAATTTCTTTCCTGAGTCAAATTTTGAAAAATATGCAGCTGAGCATATCAAAATCCTACATGAAAAATTTGACAATCTATCAAAGGAACGCAATGTTGCCCCACGGCTTGATGCAGAGAGTTCCTCTGAGGAAGAAACAATAGAGTCTTACTGACCCAGATCAGGGCATTTGGAAGTCTCTGTGTCTGTGTGTCTATGGATGTGTTTTTAGTCTTGGGGTGTCTTAGGTGTTCAGTTTTCATTTCTTTAATGGCTTAGAACTGCCATTTTGTTTTTCATTTTGTTCTAGTCTTGTTCTGGTCTATCCATTGTAACATTTTTGTGCAAGTGATGAAATTAGCGTTTTGTTTAAGATTCACTTGCTTTTAAAATTTTATAATTGAATTAACATCAAATGAATCTTGAAATCAACTGTATGATTATTGAAGTTGACTATGCATGTTTTCACTATTACATTAAACTTTTTTGCATATTCACTTCTTATCTGGTTATTTTTCTTGCATAACAAAATTGCTTGGTCTTCAAAAGACTCTGAAAGGTTTTGCAGGAAACATTGCTTGGAACTCAGTGTTGGATCATATCTGTCTAGAAACCAATGAAATCGAGTGCATTATTGGATCAATCGACTTCCAAATACAGAGGGTTATAGATTCCAATTATTGGAATTTGGTTATCAAGTTTATTGGTAATTTTATATCAGTTTTCTTCAATATAATATCATTGCTTGATTGTTATTATATTGTTTGATTATGATTATATTGTGAGATTGTTGATAGTTGTATCTTTGCTTGATTGAACTGTGCAATCATACCACTGATACAATTTGATACGAACTGATTACATGCTTTTATATCTGTGTGATTCTATTGTGCATCTAAATCTAATTTTGTTGTATGCATAATGACGGGGGGAGCATTAATTGTTTGCATAGATGTTTCACATGCCTACATTCTAGGGGAGCTTATATATCTCGTGTGAATATCTGTGATAGGGGGAGCATCACTGCATGTTTAAACGACTTATTTCTTAACTGATGCATCTCTATATTTTTTTCTAGTTATCAGCATATCCATATCTAACAACAAACCTTTTTTGCTAATGCATAGATGGGGAGAAATATTGTGAAAGATTGGTTAATCTGCTTATTTTGCTTGATATGTGAATGTTTGCTTGATAGTGCTTTATTCCGAGTAATTGGGGTGAACTATACTTTGAACTTGCTCTGATACATTTGCTCTGATACATTGATATTGGATAAAATCAGTAAATTCTGTTTGTTTGATATAATACTGATTTTATGAGTTGTTTGTGTACAAACATGGTTGTTTATTAATCATGGTTGTGCATCATCAAAAAAGAGGGAGATTGTTGAGATTGTTGATAAGGGAAGCACTGGTTTAGCTAACCTTAATCTCACAGTGCTTTAATCACTCTGGTTTTTTATGATGACAACACATTATTAATAACACATGTATTTGGAAAACAAGTTGGCTTCGTTTTAACACCAAAAGGGGGGGTGAATTGGTGAGTTTTCAAAATCAGAGTCCTTTCGCAATCTTTTTCACAAAGTATAAAACTTTACAAATTTTCTTGAATCGCAAGTAATAGAAATTTAAGTGCAGCGGAATATCAAAGTAGACAATGTAAATCGCAAAGTCGACTGAATGTAAAAGTGTAAGGATATAGAATTCAAATGCAGGTTTTTATACTGGTTCAATCTCAATGCCTACATCCAGTGTCCTTCTAATCCCAAGAAGCAAATGCGCTATAATGGTCAAGGTTTTTACAACAAGGCTTTTATAGAGACCTCCACGTAAAAAATATAAAACACCTCTCTAACCCTCTAACCAAAATATAGGCAATACAAACAGTGAGGCTTGCAGCAAGATATCCCCTCTTCTGCAATCTGCAACCTACTTTGAACAATCCTCAAAGTGTACCAGACTCCACGAGTCTACCCCCTATAACCACAACAGGTACAATAGCAATCACCACGGAATGCAAGACGATTCTTGATCAACTAGAGAACACCTCAATTGTGCGGATAATGATCAAGCAGTAAGCACAACAGAAATCTCCTTTCGAACCTCTTCAAAGAATGATCACCACGGTCCTCTTGATGAGTTCTTGGAGCTCTAAATCACAGAGAAACAATATGAAACACAATATGAAAATGTTAGAATTCCAAAAGTTCTCTGAAACAATTCAGGTCTCATCTATTTATAGATTTCTATAAAACAGACGTTATTGTAGTCGACTAAGCTACTAATACAGTCGACTATCTTCTGACAGTAATAACGGTTAAGTCAAATTAGTAGTTGTTAGGTCAAACAAATTAATTTTGCGTTCAATACAATTGACTCTCATTCAATGCTTGACTAACTTTTAAAATGTAGTCGTTACTGTTCACAAGCTGATAATAGTTTTTAGACCGTTATTTTCATATTTAAATTTGATATCAAAACACACCATTGATGACTTAGAATAAGCTTAAAATCAAGTAAAACACTTAGTTGAGTCATGAGAGAGTCAAAAGTTGGTTTTAGGGATATTATGCTTGTTTTTACATTGTTTTGCAGGGTTTTAAGGTGAATTGAAGATGGAAGTAAATCAAGGTGGACTTAGACCCGTGAAAGAGGAAGAAAAAGGATGAAAAGAAGGGTCAAGTGAACCATTGAGCGCCAGAATGGACCGCTGAGTGTTCAGAGCGATCAAGGGCAAACCGCTCAGCGGCAAAACTGACAGCTGAGCGGTCCAACGGTTGTAGGGAAAACCGATGAGCTGTTTACTTAGGCGCTTGGGCGGTTATCTGTTTTTATTAGCATAGATTCTGTAATCTTTTTGTTATCTTTTTGGCTTATATATAGCCCAGTGCGAATCAAAATATAATCTTTTGGCAGAGTGAAACGTCCAGAGCTATTCCACACACCTTGGAGGAGGTTCCTTGGATGCTTAGGCTCCAATCTAGCAAGTTTAGGGTTATTTCTTCCATTCTTTCATCATATTTAATCTTGTTTCACCATGATTATGGTGAACTAAACCCTAGGTTGTTGGCGAACAATGTAATCTTTTGAAACTCTCTTATATCAAAATTCTTATCTTCTTTATATGCTTGCATATGCTTATCTTTATCAATTGTTGGGTTCTTCACCTTTGCTTAATGCTTTTATCGTTTAACTCATTCGGTAAATGTTGTTTGTCTTTATTGATACGGGAACTTACAGTAATGTCATGAACTGGGGGGAATTCCTTGATTATGCTAATACCGCCTAGGAATAGGGGTAGGACGATCAATTGTATTTTGCTTCTGCTTATCTTGCATTATTAATTGCTAGGGGAGGCTAGGGATAACAGGTCGGTAATTAGTAATAGGATTTTTTCGCCTAGGAATTAGGTTAAGGCTAGACCAAGAAAGTTTGCATGACAATTTGATAAATAAGCGAATTAGATAAGAAAAGTGGATATAAGAGGGTGGATAAGATGAAATTGTAAACCCCAACAACTCCATTCATTCATAGTTTCTTTAGCCAATTGATTCACTACATTTGCATGTTTACTTTTGTTTTTGCATTCAAAACCCAAAATTAATTTCTTCTCAAGTCTTATGCGATTGATTTACATGAAAAGTAAGGCCTAAGAGTCCTTTGGGAAACGATACTTGGACATACCCATTTTATATTACTTGATAACGATCTGGTACACTTGTCAGGGACTTAACACAAGCATAACAGAATCTCAAATAAAACAACTAACAAAGTTGAATGCAGAGCGCATAGAGTCGACTTTGACACATCTGTACATTTTGAAATTCTTTTCAATGCAAAATCTCACATAGCACTGTATTTGAAAATTTGTGCAAAGACTTCAGTCTCAATCAATTCAATTAATAATGAAGTCGACTTGAACTATCAGATTTGCCACACAGTTTAAGTTCACAATAGTGCATATGGTTTTCTTCTTCGAAATTATGTGTAATCCAACCATAAATGATGTAACATATACAAGCTCAGTAAATGTGCATTCACATATCAAAATCAACACAAAACATGTTCAACAAGATATTAATCAATAAGCAAAAGAACATGTAACACATAACAAAACATGTGTTATTAATAATGTGTTGTCATCATCAAAAATAGAGTGAACTAAGCATTGTGAGATTAAGGTTAGCTAAATCAGTGCTTCCCTTATCAACAATCTCAACAATTTAATTACGTTTTGAATTTATGTTGATGCTTGTGAACTATAACGGCTATCTTTTATTTCTTTGACCAAGCATTAATTGTTAGTCAACTGAATTAAATGTGCAATCAATTTAGTTGGTCTGAAAGCTACTAATTGTTATAATTGTCATAACTGTCTGAATACAGTTGACTGTATTAGTAGTGAAGTCAACTTTGGGAGCGTTTGTTTTACAAAAAACTATATATAGACGTGATTCTGTATTCTACAGAGACTATTGGCAATTCTAACATTTTGATTATATTGTTTCAGATCTTGATCTCTGTTAGAAAGTGAAAAGCTCCAAGAACTCACCAAGAAGACCGTGGAGATCATTCTTTGATAGTTGCTTGAAGAGCAAAGATTTCGTGCTGAAAGAAAGACTTGATCATACTGCACATTGAGGTGTTCTGGAAACATGATCATCTACTTCTCTCAATCTTATGAAGATTATGGTTGCCCAGTTGTGATTACAGGAAGAGGACGTGTTGTGTTCTGCGAACTGTGAGGATTGTTCAAAGTTGACAAAGACTGTAGGAGAGGGGATATCTTGTTCTTGTTCTTTGGCTGTTGTATGCCTATATTTTGGTTAGAGGGTTAGAGAGGTGTTTTATATTTTGACGTGGAGGTATCTATAGAAACCTTGTTGTAAAAACCATGACCATTATAGTGCATTTGCTTCCGGGTACAGGAAGGACACTGGATGTAGGCAGTTTGGCCGAACCTGTATAAAAACTGTGTTTGAATTTTCTATCCCTAAACTCTTTAGTTTCAAGTCAAATTTATTTTCAGCATAGTCACCTATTTTCACTACACTTGATTTATCTTTTTCACTAAGATTCAAGAAACTTTCGAAAGTTTTATACTTTGCGAAAAAGATTTTGAAAAGACTCTGATTTTTTATTTTCACCAATTCACCCCCCCTCTTGGTGTTGAAACTAAGTCATTATATTTCCAACAATTAGTATTGGTATGGATAAATGGTTAACGATATGGATTGTACAAGTTGGATGGTGTAAAGTCTGTTCTTTATTGTTGTTAATTGATAATTGTTAATTATAGACTTTTGGAAACTTAGTTAATGTGGTTTAAGTCTTATAATTGTTATTGTGTTGTGTGGATGATCCTAAAACCGTTGGATGTTTTCCTTGATGTTGTATGAATGATGTTGTGATTATGTGGACTGTATGAGATGCTTAGGAAGATGGATTTATTGGATTTGTGTGTATGATTGTTGTATGTATTGATATTGATTGCTTGGTTGTAATGGTTGTGTGCATAATACCCATTTGCCTTGGGTTGTTTAGATATATGTGTTGGGCTTTAGAAAAGGCTAGAGATAATAATGTCCAATGGAGGCTTTAGGTAGATAGACTTAAGAGTACCCTAAGGTTGTCAGGAGTAGAGAGTGGTCAATGAAGTTGGTCAGAATACCCTTAAGATCAGGGTCTTTATTTCTCCTGTATGTTGGGATGGAGCACTCTTCAGACTATGTGAGGCAATAAGAGTGGGTTTGAGTATCATATTCTCTAGTGTAAGTGACACGTTAAAGAGAGAAAATTTGTTTAGCCCTTTAAGGGAAATAGGTCCTTATTGTGTGTGTAGGACTACTCAACCACCCTGTAAGGATATGAGTTTGTATGATGGTAGTCTATGTGACAATAGTTTGCGTGACAATAGTCTGTGTGACATTAGACCACTGAGAGAACTTTGTGTGGCCTTAGCCTCTGTGACTGTATCGAGAGGGGGCTATTACTAATGAATGCTTGATTGATTAGATGTGTTCATGTATTCTACATTGAATTGATTGCTCTTATTATGCATGTATGTTAGCTCACCCATTTTTTTTTGTGTGTGACGATGATCGTATAACGTTTGTTATAGGGAACATATGAAAAAATTTTAGGTGCTGAGTAGACGCGTGAGAGAAGGGAAAAGTCATGTTAAGTTTTCATAAGAATTGTATTTTATTAGGACAATGGTTTTACAGATTTAAGTATTTGTATACAATTGAATTTAAATCATTGGTTTTGTAAATAATAATTACTATTTGATTTTATTAAATATATTCAATTTATATTTTGAAGAATTTTTTATAGTGTTGCGAAAAGTTTTAAGTTTAAGGCATTGTTAGCAACTTCTAAATTGGGGTGTTACACTTACACCTCGGGGTAACAATGGGTAGACTATATGATATCCAACATTAGTGAAGGACAATATTCTTGTAGGTGAATTTGTAAAGATAAAATTAGTAAATAAAACTTATTTTATAATGGAACAAAATAATAATCACTTTACTTGCACAAAATGATATCCATGCATGTGTTTTATACATATTAGTCGATGTTATGTTGTTTTATACCAGAAGGTGGTGTAATACGTAATCAGAAGATAGTAATATTTTGATGATATGACAAACAGACTAAGATGACATTATTTCAATTAGTAATAGCATAGCCAATGTTTAGTATAATCATCCACTTTTCTATACTAGCCTGCAATTAATGAAACGAATTGTTATGCAAAAAAAAAAAAAAGATAAGACACAATAAGTAAAGTGTAATCTATAACAACACGTACCCCTGATTATGAGTCCATTAGCAAAGAGTTTCTTAGTTATTCTAGTCGATCATAGCTTCCAACTAGTCTTGTATATTCATCACGCCACTGAGTTCTTTAAATAAATCATGTCGCATAAGAGGCAATGACTCTTCACCCATCCCTAACAAAGCAGCAATTCATCCATAGCCATAATGACCATCAACAAAAGCATCAACAACATTAATAATGTAAAAAATGACAAATCAGATGGAACTAATCTAATATGGGTATTCTCCTTTGTTGTACAGATTTAACCTTAGATTGCATTTCTTTTTTTCTTGAAGAAATATCATGTATAGAATGCAAGATGTCTACATGATCAAAATATGAGGGTTCACGTTTTGTAGACCGTTTAGATCGATAAACTTTAGTCTTTTGTGCACCCTTCATTTTCACTTTATGCATTAGACGTATCATTGATGTCATAATAGGACAAATAATTTCAAGTAACTTTTGTTTGAATGTCATTTTTCATGTAATGTCAACATAATTGAAACTATTGAATACCAAATCAAGTTCTTCTTGAATGCATAACTCTATCTACGATTCAAATAATGAAATATTTGAAAATCTCAATCCAATCCATATGATATGAGTTTCAGACATAGGAATCATCTCAAGGTAATACTGTGCTAATTGAAAATCACATGGTAGACCATATGTTCGGCTCAAAACACATCCACAACTTTCACTATAAAATCTTATTTACTTCACTCGATCGAATTCTTAAGCAATGAGTCCTAAAACATATTTTGATACGTATTCAACCAATCTTTTATATTTATATGATTTAAAATTGTCACTCATAAGATTTAGACTTTTTCAAAGGATGGCTTTATCTCATTATATTGCAGGATGAAGACGTTATGAATTGCATCCCAACACGAACAGAAGTCTCTCATTCCCAATACTTTCTTAAGGCTTTAGCGAGTAGACTCAACCTTGATACAATTGAAATGAACAATATCATAAAACATCTAACAAAAATAACTAGATATATTTGATGTTATGTTTCCTAAATGCATAACTCGGTTTATTCTTACTTTTACAAAGTATTTCTTATATGGAATGATCCAAGAGGTATTGACATATTCAAAGAATAAAGGTCATGAAATACAAGCATGATGAAGGTGATCAACATAATCGGTAAACATTGACTAATGTAACAATCCATGACATTTTTCCATGCTTCCATGATGACATTTCATGCCTCAACAAAATTGACTAAAATTTTGCACTTAGCTTGCACATTTTTTTGAATATGAAAACGACATAGGAGATCATAACATTCATGTAATACAATGTCAATGACATTCATCAAAACTAGGTCTTTGTTGCTAACAATGATATGTGGATCATCCTCATATGTCAAAAATAATCCTTTTAGCCTTTGTAGAGCCCAAGTGAAATTATTTTGTCATTCACTTGATATAATACAAAAATCGTTGAGAAAGTCAACCTTGTTGATGTGATCCCAACTATTTGAAGTAATTACAACTGATATTTGATAGCTTTATATATGTTATTCATCAACAAAACAATATTAAATACATTCAACAATTTAAATACATCAGGATGTGCCCAAAAGATGTCACTTACCACCTCAGATTTGCCAACACATAAACTCCAATAAATGTATTTATCTGGTTCTAACATCACCATCAACTATTATAATTCGATTCTTGAGCCTTTCAATGATCATTTTAAATATCCTTCATTATATACTTGCTTAATTGTTATCACATTATCATCATTATTTTCTTTAAAACTAAGGAAAATATATGCATGTTTCAATTTACTTAGTCATATCAATAAGTTATGATTCTTTAATAGAATTAAACCTACTAACAAAAGAATGACCAACTAAAATCTATATCAAGTTATACCCACTCTTTACCTTCAATACTCACCCCTTTCTATTAGAAATCGACTTTCTTTTCAATTTAAAAGGACACTCGCATTTCTCTTGCAATTTATACTGGAATAAACATCAAATTTATATTTCCTTTAATTTCTACCCCTTTTACATCATAATAATACAGACGTGAAAATTAATTTTATTAAATCTTATAATGACAACAAAAAACCAAAACAAAAAAAAATCTCTTGAGCCCACCTAATTAACTTATCATGTATGAAAAAAAAATATGATCAATTGTAAAATTTGTATAATCTCCCTCACATTTAATTTAAAATAAAAGAAAAATATAACATAAAACTCAAATTTATTTGTGAACTTTAAAGAATAACTTTCCATCTTAAAATAAAATAATATCACAATCACGATAAAAGAATATCGAAGTCAAAAATTTATTTAAAAAAATAAAAAGAATTAAAAAAAGTTATAAAATAAAAAGAATTTAAATCAATACCAAATTTTGAAATTCAATACGATTGTTCACCAAATTTTAAAATCTAATACAAATGTTCACCATATTTTGAAATCTGATGAATTTCTAAATTAGATCTCAAAATTCTTAAATTTCTACATTAAATTTTAAAATCTAATGAATTTTCTAAATTGAATTTCCAAATCAAATACATGTAAAAAGTAATAAAAATATAAATTTTAAACAATAAATATAAAGTTTCAAACAAAAACTTAACCAACAAGAACGCATGTACCTGAAAAATAAACAAGATGAAGTAAACAAGATGAAATGAACAAAATGAAATAAAAGAAAGCAAAGTAAGACCCACAACGAAGAACACAGCCGAAACGAAAAAGAAAGTTGAAGAAAACATCGAATGAGACGAGAGAAAACAGTTCAAATGATTTTGCGTTCAATAAATATAAACACCACAATGATAAACAGTAATTACTGCTTACCTAATTTCTTTTTTATTTATATATATTTACAAAAGTTAAATTTGTCTTTACAGTAGTAAAACTATAGAAGAAAACCTGAAGATGCAGGAAAAGTGCCCCATTATTGTTTCTTTGCAAAATTACCTCTCAAACTTTACCTCTTTCATTTTGTTGATGAAAATGCGCCAGTTCTTACGGTCATTTGAGTTTTACGAGGACTGTACACATTATGCATAAGAAAGCAAAAGACAAGCTACAGAAAAGGGCTTAATGAATAAAAAGTAATTCAAGGATGGTTAGGACATCTAGCTACTGTATTCTACAAAGTGATGAAATCAGATACACAAATAAGTTTGTCCACCTTAACACAAGAAATAAAAACGCAACCACGCACTGACTGCTATGTACATAGCAGGCGGCTTTCAGCTACCCCCGTATGGAAGAACATTAAGACTCCCGGTATTTGGTCAGATCAAATGTGAGGGTTCTCGAACAACTGCCAATGGCAAAATCGTTACATACCGCCATCAACATAATGACAATATTTAAATCAATAAATATTTATATCGAGAAATTTACCCTCTTTCAGAATCTCTGTAAACACCAACTAGCGCTTCAGCTTTGTCATAAAAAGTGTCTTTCAGTGATATCACAATACTCTGAAAACCACTTCCACCATCAGCATCCTGGCTAGTCCTTGCCCCTTCGCATGATTTTGAACGAATAAAGCCAGCAACCTTGGCGACATTCAAGTTGTCCAACGCAGCATCAACTTCGTCCAATATAAAAAATGGTGAAGGCTTGTAACTGAAACAAGAAGAAAGTAGGGAACAATGTCAGTGGAACATAACATCAGATGTCAAAGAAATAGTTTTATGTGTGGTGCCAGTGTATTTCTCTGTGGAATTTTTATTATTAAAACTCAAACAGTAGTTATCAAGTATTCTTGTTCTAATGCAAGTTGTACAAACAACTCACCTGTGGATTGAAAATAACAATGCAAGTGCTGCAACTGTCTTTTCCCCACCAGATAGTTGCTCCATGTCACGGAAACGCTTCGTTGGGGGCATAGCAGTGTACTTGATGCCATGGAGAAATGGATCATCATCATTTTCCAAGTTTAGATATGCTGTTCCCCCCAGTGGATGTGTATTGCTCTTTGTAAGTTGTTTGTAAATTTTATCTATATTACCAGATATATGGTTAAAAGCATCCATGAACAATTGATACCTGCATCAAATACACACTTAAGCTCCATCAGAAGACAGATGAAAGGCAATAAATGCAATAAATACAGAGATTTCATTTTCAAGACAACCTCTAAGGTAGAGACAAAAAAACTACGAATATAAAAGGTTGTACTTCATTAGAGCATTGTAAGGGGAAATGCAGGACAATAGATGTTCCGAGGAAACTTATCCCCAACCTTGTAAGTGAATTATCAAATATCAAGCTTACCAGATTGGCCTTAGAGTAAGCATGTTTAACATGAGAACATATTTTCAGGATTTGTTACGTAATGTTACCATCATTGTTCAAATTCATTCATAAAGAATGTTACATTCACAGCTTTGAAGGTTCACAAAGGTTTTTCTGAATTCTATTATTTGAAGCTTGAATGGTAAAATAGTAGAAGACAGCGAACGGGGGTGACTATCCCCCAAAATGCTAGAGGCGTAGTACATTGTGAGGAAACCCCTACAGCAAGATAGTATCTAGAATGACTCCAAGCACACAATAACATTTTTCACTGTAGACCAATGAACAAATAAACAGTGTCTCAAACCCAATACTCCATATGCAAGAAAATGTCATAGCCCATACTAGTCAGCAAAGTTGTTATAGAACCAAAATTGGAAATATTTGAGAAAACCAAGAAAGTAAATCCTTGGTGTTTATTGTGAATACAAATAAAGAACCTCATGAGCGAATTCTTCTTCCAAGGTCTCATAATTTAGGGTAAAACATATATATTGTTATGCTGAGATACAAATCCATATATACAATGCTAGAAAGCTATTTTAGGAAGTATAATAATAGCTCCTAAAGAAAGAATCCCTATATTTCAGGGATATCTTAATCATACCTGATAATTATAATCTCCTAAATAAGAAAGAAATATAATTAATAAAAGCAAAGACTTTAATAGAAATAATACAGCTAAAAAGATTCTAACACTCCCCTCAACTTGGTGAATAGGTATTTTCCATTCCCAACTTAGGAAAGATACTTTCGAAGTTGTTACTCTTCAACCCCTTTGTTAGAATATTTGCAAGGTTGTCTTGTGAAGAGACATATGCAATACATATTAGACCACTGTCTAATTTTTCTTTGATAAAATGTTTGTCGATTTCGATATGTTTGGTTCTATCATGCTACACTGGATTATGAGCTATGCTAATAGTAGATTTGTTATCACAATAAAGTCTCATTGATTCATCTTACTTTATTCCTAAGTCTTCCAAGATGATTTTTAACCATAGTAGTTCGCATATCCCTTGTGCCATTGCCTTGAATTCTGCTTCAGCATTGGATCTAGCTACCACATTTTGCTTTTTACTCTTCCAAGTCACAAGATTTCCATCAATGTAAGTGCAATACCCCGTAGTTGACCTCCTGTCCACAATTGAGCCTGCATAGTCTGCATTTGTATATGCTTCTACACTTACATTCCCATGTCGCTCAAACAAAATTCCCCTGCCTGGGGTTCCCTTCAAATATTACACAATTCTTAGTACAGCTTGTAAGTGAACCTCCTTAGGTTGGTGCATGAACTGGCTAACAAGGCTTACAACAAATGCAACATCAGGCCTAGTGTGAGATAAATAAATCAATCTACCAACTAATCTCTGATACATTTCCTTGTAAACTGCAGTACCTTCTTCTACATTCTCCAATTTCATGTTTGGATCAATTGGTGTACTCACAGGCTTGCATGCTGTCTTCCCAGTTTCTTTCAACAAATCTGTGAGTATTTTTGCTGAGATATAAATATTCCCTTTTTAGAATGGGCAACTTCAATCCCTAAAAAATACTTCAATTTTCCCAAGGTTTTAATTTCAAATTCCTTGGCCAGATGTTGGCCAAAGAGCTGTTACTCCTCCTCATCATCACCCGTTATTATAATATCATCTACAAAACCAATAACATTGTAACTCTCCCTGATTTAGAGTGTTTAATGAACAAAGTGTGGTCTCCTTGACTTTGTTTAAAGCCCAGACTTATCATAACTTTAGTAAGCCTCCCAAACCATGGTCGTGGTGATTGTTTCAACCCATATAATGCCTTTTTTAGCTTGCAAACAGTGTTGGCAGCTATATTTCCCTCATATCTAGGGGGCAATTCCATGTAAATCTCCTCTTCAATTTCTCCATGAAGGAAGACATTTTTAACATCAAATTGTTGCAAGTTCCAACCATAATTAGCTGCTAGGGATAATATCACCCTAATTGTATTCGTTTTTGTCACTGGAGCAAAAGTTTCCATGTAATCCACTCCATAGGTTTAAGTGAATCCCTTAGCCTCTAACTTTGCTTTGTACCTCTCAATAGACCCATCAGCCTTGTAATTTATAGTATATACCCACCTGAACCCTACTGGTCTTTTTCCATTTGGGAGAGCCACCAAATCCCAAGTGTTATTCTTTTCTAGTGCTTCCATTACCATGTCCATAGCTTGTTTCCATTTTTTATCACTCAATGCCTCATATAGAGAGGTAGGTGGTTGTGGTGTTTAGGTTTGTGTGGAAGGCTTTATGAGTAGGTGAGAAGTTTTAAAGGATAGGTAATTAGCTAGAGGGTACAATGGCTTGGTAGTGCATTTCCTAGTCTCTTTCCTAAGGGCAATTGAAATATCTAGGTCCTCATAAAGGGATGCTGGACTGGATTCAGATTCCTATATATTTGGAAAAACAGAGTTTGATGCATTGGAGATTAAAGGATTAGGGATCGTTACCTCATGTAATGTTGGGTTGGATGGTTGAACATGGACAGATTCTGGAACGGTCTTTGTCTTCCTTGTTTAAACCAAATTTTTACCAAATCTTACATCAACCCCATCTTGAGTCTTAGTCCCTATTTCTAGTCCTAAGCTTAAGTCAGGAAGCATAAGGATATCATCTTCATTTGGTGTAGTCTCCCCCTGAAGATGATCTTTATAAAAGTAACTTTTGTGCTCAAAAAAGTGACATCACGAGACAGAATTTTTTGGATGGTGGGTGATAGCATTTATATCCCTTTTGTGTGGATGAGTAACCTATGAAAACACATTTTAAGGTTCTAGGATCAAGTTTACCTCTATCACTATTGTGGACATGGACAAAAGAGACAACCAAAGATTCGTGGAACAAGGTGGTTGGATGTGGACACATTAGGATAAAAGGATGATAGAACCTCCATAGGGCTTTTGGAGGCTAGAATACTAGAAGGTAGTCTATTAATTAGATAACAGGCAATGAGAACAACCTCCCCCAAAAACTTTTAGGAACCTTATGTTGAAAAAGGAGAGCTCTAGTTTGGTCTAAAAGGTGTCCATTTTTCCTCTCTGCAATCCCATTTTGTAGAGGAGTTTTGATACAGGAGGACTCATGAATGATACCTTCCTTTTGACAAAAAGAAATCAGCCCATGATTAAAGTAATATTTGGCATTATAAGATCTAATCCTCTTAATGCTAACACCAAATTGATTTTTTACCATTGAGAAAAAACTTTGAACCACAAAGCTTACTTCAGATTTTTGTTTTAGTAAGAAAACCCATGTAACACGAGTGCAATCATCTATAAAGGTAAGAAACCAACTAGCACTGACATTTAAGGGACCCCATACATAAGTATGAATTAAATAGGAGGGAAAAGCGCTCTTATTATTACTAAAAGGAAAAGAAACACGTTTGTATTTAGCAAGTTCACACGCTTTGCAATTGAGACTTGCCACATCCAATTTGCTAAAAAGGGAAGGGAATAATAATTTTATGACCCTAAAGGAAGGATGTCCAAGACAACAATGATGGAGGAAGATCCTCTCCCTGCTGGTCTTTATTGAGTCAAAGAAAAAAGAGTTGCTATTTCCCAGGACGGATGGCAGATTTGGATTGTCTAAGTAATACAAGCCATTCCAGTCTCTAGCATGTCCAATCGTCCTTCCTGATTGTTGGTTCTATATGATACAATCATTGTTAGAAAAAATAACATTGCATGAGGGATCGTGTATGAGTTTTTTAATGGAGACTAAACTAACAGATAATTTAGGAATATGAACAACATTTTTAAGGGTGATAGAAGGGCTTATTTGAACATCTCCTTGACCTACTGCAGTCATCAAAGAGCCATCAACTATGGATATTTTCTTGTTACTAGGGCAACGGGTGTAAGAGGAGAAAATGTTAGATAAGGGTGTCATATGGTCGGTAGCCCTAGAATCTAGTATCCAATATGGGTTAGGTTGTTTATATGAGGCATTAAGTCCAAAAGAAGGAAACTCTCCAAATGTACCTGAATGTGCTAGAGAACAACTACCTGGTGATTTATCCAACTTGTTAAGGAAGGAGTGCATCTGGTGAACCTCATCTTGGTTGAGTGGAATTGGTCCATTGTTGTTTTCTTCATTTTTTGCAGCACCTAGGTGTGCTTGTCCGCCCTTTCTACTGTTGTCGCCACTTTTTCCCACTCCTTTTCACGATTTTGGGATCCCCAATCTCGACTAGGAGGCTTTCCATGTAGCTTCCAACATTTATCACGAGTGTGACGAGGTCTGTTACAGAAGGTACACCACACTCCATTTTTCTTTTCCATATTGGTGAGTCCTCCCTTTTGGGGATCAACCATCTTGGCCGATCCAGTTGCTAGCATGGCTGAGTTTTCCCATGGTTGGGGATTCTAGCATTATTCCCCTTCTACTTTCTTTACTTCTTACCATAGCTATCACTTCATTAATTCCTGGAACTTTGTCGTTTCCAAGAATATGGACTCTCACTTCATCAAAATCAAAGTTAAGCCCTACCAGAAAATCATAGACTCTATCTTGCTCAATATACTATTTGAGCATGGCAGAATCATTTGAGCACTTGGCTTTAATGACCCTGTAATGGTCTAATTCCATCCATAATGATTTGAGTTGATTGGCATACTCTGTAACAGTCTTTGTTCCTTGTTTGGCAGCGATAGTCTTCACCTTGACATCATATATTTGAGCAACATCTTTAGCTTTTGAGTATGTCTGCTCCACTGCATTCCAAATCTCCTTTGCATAATTAAGAAACATGCAAGTATCAGTAATTTCTTGGATCATGGAGTTCCATAGTCATGCCATGATCATAGAGTCTTCTTCATCCCATTTTGTAAATATGGGATCGTCTTCTGGAGGAGCATCATCAGTCAAGTGGTTAGCTTTCTCTTTACCTTTAAAAGTTCTGCAAACAAGCTGGGCCCATTTCAAATAATTCGTCCTATTTAAGTGGTAGGCAGTGTTGACGTTCTGGAGTTATTCCTGATTGGTTTGTGATCCAATAGGCACCACTTCAACAGTGTGGTCTGCCATGTCCATGCAGCAGAACGATGGTAATGCAGTGAGAAGAGATTTCAAAGGAAAAGCACTACAAAAGAAAGAATACTGCAGCAATGACAGCTACAGTGTACAGTTGTGTTGGCAATGGCAATGAAGGCTGTTTTGAAAGAGAGAGTAGCACCAATGAAGGCTGCCGACTAGGGTTTTAGTGCGCAGTCAGAGAAAGCTCCCAGATGTTGAGAGCTCTAATACCATCTCATAATTTAGGGTAAAACATACATCTTACTACGCTGAGATTACAAATCCATATATACAATGCTAGAAAGCTATTTTAGGAAGTAGAATAATAGCTCCTAAAGAAAGAATCCCTATATTTCAAGGATATCCTAATCATACCCGATAATTATAATCTCCTAAATAAGAATGAAATATAATTAATAGGAATAATACAGCTAAAAAGATTCTAACACAAGATTTTCAGAGTTTGTCCAGACTAAAAAGATAATAACAAAAATAGATTAAATGATCTAAAGTCCAACTATTTAAGAAAACCACCTCACCACATATTAAAATTGTGCAAGATGTTTCCTCAAAGTTCTTGGGATGATTTTGTTCTTAGTGTGTATTATCTCATTAATCACATGTCATCTTCAGTTTTAAATAACAAAACCCCTCATTCTATTTTATTTCATTGCGAACCTATATATATATATATATATATATATATATATATATATATATATATATATATATAACTTGAGATTTAAGACTGATATGAAATATTCTTGAGGGCTTAGAAAATCCCTATCATTATCTTCTATTTATAATGAAAAACACAAGAGTACATGAACTGACTAACCACTCCAACTGCAAAAGATCCGACCTTGTAATAGTGAGATAGATTAGTTTTCCCACTAGCCTCCTATATCTCTTTGAGTCGAGGAATAACTCACCTTCTGCTGTTAATTTTTTATTTGGATCTATAGGACTATCAACCGGTCTACAATCAATCATGCCTGCTTCTTGTAAAATATCCAGAACATACTTCCTTTGAGAGATTACAACTCCATCTTTTGACTGAGCTACTTCAATGCTTAGGAAGTATCTGAGACTCCCAAGATCCTTGGTTTGGAAATGTCTACATAAGTACTCCTTCAATTGAGATATTCCAACAGATCATTTCCTGTAATAACAATATCATCTACATATACTATCAAGTAAACACATTTCCCAAGGGACGAATGATAATAAAAGACTGAATAATCTGCTTCACTGCGTTTTAACCCAGATTTTTTAACAATTGAGCTGAACTTTCCAAACAAAGCACGTGGAGATTGCCTGAGCCCATATAGAGATCGGTTCAATTTACAAACCATACCAAACTCCCCCTGAGCAACAAACCCAGGAGGTTGCTCCATATAAACTTCTTCCTCAAGATCACCTTGGACAAAAGCATTTTTGATATCCAACTGATGAAGTGGCCAATGACGAATGGCGGCCATGGCGAAGAACAAGCAAATGGTAGTCATCTTGGCCACGGGAGAAATAGTGTCACAATAATCAAGACCATAAACTTGAGTGTACCCTTTTGCAACCAGCCGGGCTTTGAGCCTATCAATGTCACCATTAGGGCCGATTTTAATTGCATATACCCATCGACAACCAACAACCTTTTTTCCTGGGGGAAGTGGCACAAGCTCCCAAGTATTACTGTGGTCAAGAGCCTGCATTTCTTCAATCATGACTTGTCGCCATCCAGGATGATCAAGTGCTTCTTTCACATTTTTAGGTATAAGCACAAAAAAGACTGAGGATAAAAGGGAATAAAAGGAGGGCGACACGCTGTGGTAGCTGAGAAAATTATAAATGGGATGAGGGTTGTGAGTGGAACGAGTACCTCATCTGAGAGCAATGGGCCAACCAAAATCAGCTTCACCAGGAGGCGTGACAGGAGATGGTGACGGAGAAGAATCTGAAGGAGGAGATCCACCATTTTCTGGAAGAGGATTACTCATCGAGGTACTGTGTCGGAGGATATCGGTATGTGGAGTGGGAGGTTGTTCGGGAGGACCGTGAGCATGACTTGAATTGACCAGGACATTGGAGATATTGGACTCAACCACTGGAAGAGGAAGGACCTGTTGGAGGATATGAACATCTTGAACAGATGGAGAGAAGAAAGGTGTCTGTTCAAAGAATGTGACATTGGCCGACATGTAGTACTTCCGAGTTTCAGGAGAGTAACACCGATACCCTTTTTGAAGCCGAGAATAGCCCAAAAAGACACATTTAATTGCACGAGCGGAGAGCTTGTCTAGCCCCGGAGACATGTCGTGAACAAAACATACACAACCAAAAACTCGAGGAGAGGTGTGAAAGAGAGGATCATTGGGAAAGAGGATAGAGAAAGAGACTTTATTATTGAGAGAGGAGGAGGGCATCTATTGATAAGAAAACATGCAGTTAAGATGGCATCCCCCAGTGATGAACAAGAATATGGGCACCAAGCAAAAGGGTAAGAGCCGTTTTAACCAAGTGTCTATTTTTTCTTTCGGCTATACCATTTTGCTGGAGTGTATGAGGATAGTGGACTGATGCAAAATACCATGGGAGCTAAGGATTGTAAAAAAAGAGGATGAGAAATACTCTTTAGCATTATCACTTCTCAAGATTTTTATTACTTGACCAAATTGGTTCTTGATTTCATTCAGAAAAGAGGTGAAAATGGGTAACAATTCAGAGCGATCTTTCATTAGATAAACCCAAGTACATCTAGAATACTCATCAATAAAAAAGTAACAAAATACCTAAAACCAAAAGAAGAGACGCGACTAGATCCCTAGACATCAGAATGAATAATAGAAAAACTAGAAGTACACATTGAGTGGGACTTTGAAAGACAGATTTGACATGTTTTCCTAGTTGACAAGACTCGCATTCTAAAGTCTGAAGACTACTAAGTTCAGGGCACATCTTTTTTAACTATGACAAGTGAGGATGACCAAACCGATCATGTAACACTTTAGGAGGAAGAGTAGCAACATAAGATACCCGTGGACGAGATCCAAAATGGTATAAACCTCCAGCTTCATATCCTTCTCCAATCTGTCTCCCCGAGCCACGCTCCTATATGACAAAAGATTTTGAATCAAAGGTTATTGAACAATGTAACATTTTGGTTAACTAACTTAAGGAAATTAAATTGAATGGGCAGTGAGGGACAAAAAGAACAGATTTCAAAGTGAGGGAGGGAGACAGGGAGACTTGACCGACTCCCTTTGGACAAGTTTTAGAGCCATTGGCCAGGGTAATGAAATGGGGTTTTTCTTGGAGGGAAACGGTTGAGAACAATGAGGTATTACCAGAAATGTGATCAGAAGCACCCGAGTCAATTACCCATGAATTTGGACCTTCCATGGATTGAGAAATGCAAGTTGTGGTCATACTTAGGGACTGAGATGATTGCGCCAAGCTGTTAGACTTTAATCGCAGATACTCTTGATACTCTTCCTCAGTGAACTTGGAGTTGGATGTGAAAGTTTCAGCCGTAGAGATATTGGTTGTTTTTGAAGGAAAGCCATGCAAGGAGTAGCAATTTTCTTGGGTGTGACCCACCCTCTTACAGTAAGTGCACTGTTGACGTCCCCGACCTCCATGTCCTCCTCCTTTAGTGCCACATCCTCCTCTTCCTCTTGTGGCAACCATGACAGATGGTTCCAGTGTTTCATGAGCTTCCTGAGATTGAGGCACTGGATTGGTATGTCGTCTTCACAAATCCCTATATGGCCTAAAACAGTCTCCTCAGGCCTGGTTTGGTAAATTCAGTTGGGTTGTTCAACAATTTGGTATGTCTCACAGTGAAGTGGATCATGCAGTGTTTTATCGCCACTCAAGTGTTGGATGTATCTACTTAATAGTGTATGTCAATGACATTGTTCTCACAGGAAGCGACTACCTTGGCATCTCTCAGATGAAACAGCACCTTTGTCACCATTTTCAAACCAAAGATCTTGGCAAACTCTGGTACTTTTTGGGTATTGAAGTAACACAATCCAATGATGGTATTGTCATATCTCAGAGGAAGAATGCGTTAGACATCTTGGAGGAAACAGGATTAATGAACCGTAAGTCTGTTGAGACACCTATGGATCGTAACATCAAGCTCCTACCAAATCAGGGGGAGCCTTTCTCAGATCCTGAACGTTACAGAAGATTAGTTGGTAAATTGAACTATCTTACTGTTACGCGTCCTGACATTTCCTTCGCAGTTAGTGTGGTGAGTCAATTCCTTAACTCCCCATGTGAAGACCATTAGGATGCAGTTGTTCGCATACTGAAGTATATTAAAGGATCACCTAGAAAAGGTTTGCTATATGGTCCTAATAACGATACAAAAATCGTTTGCTATTCAGATGCTGATTGGGTTGGTTCCCCTTCTGATAGGACGTCTACTACTGGATATTGTGTCTCTATTGGTGGCAACCTGATATCTTGGAAAAGTAAGAAGCAAAGTGTTGTGGCTAGATCCAGCGCAGAAGCAGAATATAGAGCTATGGCATCAGCTACTTGTGAACTTGTGTGGCTTAAACAATTACTTAGTGAATTGAAATTTAGAGATATCACTCACATGACACTTATATGTGATAATCAAGCTGCTCTTCATATTAGCTCTAACCCTGTCTTCCATGAGAGAACCAAGCACATTGAAGTTGATTGCCATTTTATTAGAGAAAAGATCATATCTGGAGATATCAAGACTGAGTTCATTAACTCAAGCAACCAGTTGGCAGACATATTCACTAAGTCCTTGCGAGGACCTAGAATTGACTATCTTTGTAACAAGCTTGGAACATATGATTTATATGCTCCAGCTTGAGAGGGAGTGTTAGAGATATCATATTTAGTTTATATTGTGTTAATTAGGAAAACATACTTCCTATATGTTTATTAGGGAAACATTGTTCTTATTTTATTTTATTTTTTTCTTACATATTCATTTGTATTTGGACTTAACCCATATTTCTTCTATTATAAATAAAAGACACACAAGGGAGATTTCTCCTCATCTCTACACTATTTCATATATATAATGTTTTTCAACTTTTGTACTTGAAAATTGAAATTACAGAGCAATCAAAGGTATGTCGAGGAGTGGATACAATTCTAAGGGCAATCCAAGTGTATTATCATTAACAATTTATGTTTTCTAATATTTGCATGAACTTATTTTTAGTATAGTGGAATTATTTGGCTCAATTATGTGACTAAATATTAATTTAGCATATTACTAGTATTAAAAAAAAAATCATACAAAGTACAAAACTCCCACGAGTTTACGTAAATTCTTAAATTTGATAATCTTGCCTACGAGTCTAATGTGGGTAGTCCAACGAGATTTTGCCTACGAGTCCAACAAAATTCTTGGGGTGGGTTACACTCCTCAAGGCACACTTAACCCTAAAATCTGTGGCCAAAAAGGTGACAGCCAGCAGCAAGTTGCAGCAGACGGACTGGTAACAAAGAGGACAAAGCAAGACCTTACCCACCCTGAATCCAACTTAAATTTAAAGATGAGTAAAATCAGCGAGTATATTTCTCAGCTGATGTAATTTTTATAGATGTGAAAAGATGAGAAGAGGACAGAACAAGGAACAGCCCAAGTCTCTTAATTCCTAGACTGTGTAGAACCAAAAAGCGGCTATATAAAAGTTGTACAACAAAGTAATAATTAACTATTTTATCGGTATAATATCACTTGTTAAAAATAACTTCTTCAAACAAATAGTCATTTAATTATTTAGTGCCATCATTTTTTATGTAATTTTAAGACTCCTTGAGTCCATCCACCAAAACCATGCACACTATAAACCATTGCCTACGTAGTAATATTATAATACAAGTAATGACAAATATTGAACTAAAGTAACATGCACCTTCTCTGCTTAACCTCATTGAATCTCTGTGTTTTTTCCCTCTCCTCTTTCCTGACAGCTTCAAACTCCTCAGTTACAGCTCTTTCCTTTTCCAACAGAGCCTCGTATTGGTCCAATGCCTTCAAATTTGGTGCTGTTCTTTCAATCTCAGCTACCAAGCCATCAATTTTTTGCTTAAAGTCTCCCTCAATTTTATCTCTGTCTGAGTGCCTCTTATCTTTCAGTGCCCTACTTAGTTGATCAAAATCAAAATGTGGAGCTGGTACTGAGTTATCAGTATCCATGGGATCTGATATGATAGGGAGATTAATCTGTTCGAGTTCACACTTTTCTAATATTTCTTGCTTTTGTGCTTCCAATTGATCAATCTGTGCCCTCTGTAAATACCCTAAAGATGTTGGCTACCTACACTTTGCATGCAAGTTATACAAGAGACAAGAATTATTGTACATCTAACCTTAGAATTTATCAGGCGAATAAGTTTGGATATGTTTGTTGTGGCTGCAGAAGCTTTCTTCTTCCACTCTTGGATTTCCTTCTCACATTGTTCTGACTTTGATTTCCACTCTTCAAGAGTAGAAAGAAAACAGAGGAAGAATAAGATCCCAAAATAAAACATAATATAAAGTAATAGTGGGTCTGTATTCCCATCAATTTGAGATAGAAATAGCGCAGGGCTACCCAGATAATCAAGCTTTCATTTCATCAACATCCCCAGTATGCCACAGATATATCATACAGCAAACACAGTTATCAAATATACCTTTAACTTCTTCCTTTAACTGATTAACCTCTTCAGTAGACTTCTCAGCCGCTACCTTCGCTGCAGCCTCTCTGTCCTGTACACGTTTTAAATCTTTCTCTAAAGCACTTAGAGAAGCTTCCAATTCTAGAATTCTTGAACTCATGTCCCGATTTTGCTCATATTCTAACCTATAGAATAATTTTAAAAAAGAGAAACAAATGAAAGCATAGATCAAATAAACAGCACCTAGCTAGATGGGAAAAAGAAAAACTGAAAGTTAAGCTTCAAATATTTTCTTTTTGTGATTTTTGCTCTTCATCAATTTTCTAAAGTACGTATTACTTGTATGTATCAAACTAAAACACTTTTAGCAATGCATGTACGTATTACTTGTATGTAAGATCATAAACACCTTCATGCATTTAAATTATGTAGGTCAAGTTAACAGACTGCGAGAGATGTAACTTAAGTACAAGAAAAGGAACACACTGATATTTTAATTTTGAAAGTTGGCTACTTAAGTTCAGCCTCTCCTCCGCTATAGTTTGAGCAGCCTTGAGTCTATTTTCTTCATATTCACGGATGTTTGCTACCCCAACTGACTTGCTAAAGTCTCTGTATATCCTATCAGTAATTTCATTTATCCGCCTCTCAAGCTTTTGTATTTCTGCTTTGCTCTTGTTAACAACATCGTTTAACTGCATAGCATAAACATCAAGTAACCAGTCAGATATACAAGGATATTGCTACAAACAAATTAAAGAAATGTGAATACAACCTTCTTCAGCTCTGGACTGATATATTCAATTCTTTCTTTGATTGTCTTCTTTTCGTGGCTCAGATTTGAAAGTTTATCTTCAATGCTTTTCTGTCAAAGGTAAGAGCATAAAAATAAAATTACTTGAAATATTCCAAATGAAACAAAAGAAATAAATGTCATCAATGTAGAAAGATTCTTATCCATACCAAGACAAAACTATAATGTATCTAACGACGGATTCACAAAAATGTTTATTGTCAAGCACGGAATTAAATAACATTGTTAGAATAATTTCATCTATTTCCGCCATTGCAGTTTCCTCTAGCAACCACCGGATCTGGATGGCCTCTCCACATAATGACCAACCCCGCAGGTGCCGAAGTCCAATTCTCCACATGCCATCACATGCATGAAATAGTGGAAAAGATGAGGGAAATCTCCCTTGTGTGTCTTTGCATACACATAGGATAGTTTATTTATAATGTAAGTGTTAGAAGTGGAGTTTAAGCCTAACTCAACCCCACAAAACCGGCTTGTAGAGTGAGGTTTGCACCCACTTATATAAACTTAAATGGCCTTATCTCTAGTCGATGTGGGACTTCCAACACACCCCTCACGCCGAGGTATATACATCTCGAGCGTGGGATTAGACTTTTTAATGAGTGGTTCTGTAGTGGTCGGATAGCGGGTGGAACAACATGCCTAACGACAACAGAAATCGTTACGATAGGCTCCAATCATGGCTTTGATACCATGTTAGAAGTGGAGTTTAAGCCTAACTCAACCCCACAAAACCGGCTTGTAGGGTGAGGTTTGCACCCACTTATATACTTAAATGGTCTTATCTCTAGTCGATGTGGGACTTCCAAAAGTAACATATGGGCTAAAATCCTAAATACAAGATGGGCTGAGCCCAATTAACATAAACACACAACTTAATATCTAACAATGTGCATCATCTTTATGTGCTGTGAACTAGCACATGTTGTCCACACGCCGCCATCCACTCATCAGAACGACACCACGTCACCTCCAAGTTGTCGTCGAAGCCCCCTCTCTCCATTCTGACCCTTAAAACTTTACTTCATGAAGTCCAGAAGCCACCCTTGTGGAAAGTCACCTAGGGTTTTCTGCTTCCCTGGTTGTTTTTGTTCCCTTGATAAAAAAGATGGCGACTAGTAGTGTTATTTCATTCTCTGGAAGTCCCTCGATTACTTCAGAGAAGCTAAATGGGAAAAATTACGTAACTTGGTCTGTTGTCATCGAAATGGGGTTTCTTGGCCAAGGACATTATGACCTCCTTGAGCAAGATGGAAGCCATGCCTGTTGAAAAAGCTTAACAGTGAAAACAATCATATTTCCAGTTGTGTGCCCTGTTATGGCAATCCATGGAAGCAAGACTCCTTCTTCAAATTGTCCCATGACAACACATCATAATCGTTTAACAAAGAGTTGAAGAAGTGGATTATCCCTCCTTCCATACAAAAATGAGCCAGATTTACTTTGACCATCTCGCTGGTCTCCTGAACCTTTAAGTAAATCTCCGCCCACGAAATCCGTCTCGTAGGATCATCACCATTGAACATTGGTAACTCAATCCTTTTTACTGATTGTCGAAACTCTGCCAGAGCATCTCCTTCTAAGGCTGCCAAGCTCACTCCCCCCTTGGTGTTTTCCTTATGCTCTGTTTTTTTGTTTCCCACCGAACCTTCACCCTCTTCATTAATCCTCTTTTGAAAACTCCTCGTCATCAACTCCATCATTTTTGTTTGATTTTTTGCAGCTTCTTTTCTCATATCTTCTAGTGTTGAATGATTCTGGGATGCTTGCAAGCGCAACTCTTCCATGATTGCTTTCATTCGGATAACTTCTTCTTCCACATTACCGACCCGATTCTCCATAGTTCCCGAGAGGTTTAAACCATTTAGGCGTCCATGTTTTCGTTCGGTTCTCCCACTTTAGTCCCCTTCTTTTAAATTTTCCCAATTGAGTCCTCAAAACTGTTAATTTGAAACAAATCAACCCCTACCGTTAAAAATCGTTAACGGCGTTAATTTTTTTACAGATGGAAGGGTGATGTGTCGATTTTTGACCACGTGGTTGTCTGATTTCTCTGCCTCCTATCCCACTCCAACTCCTGCATGGCCATTTCCAAACCCTAGCCGCCGCACCAAACCCTTCCCATCAAACCCTAGCCGCCGCACCAGATCCGTCGTCGGCAGCCGTCCCCCCAACAAATCAACACGCATTCAACCATCAACGACGACCACCACTCTCTCAATCTCCACCGCAGAAGCCGCCGGTAGCCACCATCAAAGCACCGCTGCATTCATCTTTTCCTCCATCACCGACCTCCAAAGCTTTGCCGAACTCCTCTGTTAGCCGTCGCAGGTCACGAGGCCTCCTTCTCCTTCATCTTCATCAACCTAAAAATCCCAAACAACAGAGTTCTCTACCAAATCGCACCATGGCCGCCGCGCTTTCTATCATCTGCGAGCACCTCCTCCACTCCCAAACTCCATGGAAACCGTGAAGCATCTTCACGAGTCTGCGCCACCACCTGCATCAAAACCAAACCTGCAACAAACAAACCCAGAAGCAGAAAATCCAATTCCAGGTTCGCGCATTCCTTTTTCGCATTCAGAAGTTTTTCTTCGAGCTCCATGGAAGCACCATTCAAACCATCAATCCTCTTCGAAAGAAATATCCGTTGTGCATCCCAAATGGGTTTTCTGATTTTATTAGATCTGATTATTTTTTACAGTGGGAGGGTTCTTGAATCCCTTTTTTCGTGCTCTGCCCTCTGATTCTCAGAAATGTAATGGAGTGAAAAATGATGATGATAGTTCATCTGAAGTTTCAGGAGCAATTAAAGAGAACGACAGCATTACCAATTTCGAAAGGGACTGGAAATCTGGGTCTGCTCACGGCGGCGCGATTATGGTTTCATTAGAAATTAGGTTTGTGTGGTTGGAAAAGATAACTCTGACGTAGGAGAAGTGATGTGGCAAAAATTGACACATCACCCTTCCATCTGTACAAAAAATTAACACCGTTAACGATTTTTAACGGTAGGGGTTGATTTGTATCAAATTAACAGTTTTGAGGACTCAATTGGGAAAATTTAAAAGAAGGGGACTAAAGTGGGAGGACCGAACGAAAACAAGGATGCCTAAATGGTTTAAACCTTCCCGAGATCACTGGTTCTCCTTGCTTTCTACTTTTTGCTCGCGTGTTAACCATTCACCCTTGAATGAAGTATCCGGCAAGTCGGACTAGAAATGTTACATAACCACAAGGAAAGTAATAAAAATAAGAGGAAAAGAGAATAAGGAAAGGATCATTGATCCTGTTTCATTGAAATCAAGGAAAAAACAGAAGGAATAACCCTACTTCCCAGAGCTAAGCTCCTAAAGAGACCCAAACGGTACTCTCCACTCTTAATTTTGTTAAAAACAGCATATCCCTCCCTACACACTCCTCTAACCTATAAAAGTAACAACCCAAAGGAAAATCTTCTAGTATCCCCCACTTTCTGTCTCTCTAACTAATTATGCTACGTGTCCCCCTCAGCCCCTTTTATTTTTTCTCCTAATATAAACTTATCCCCATTTCCTTTGCTGCTTTGTTTCTTTGTCCAATATATTTTCTGGCACAATAGATAGTATGACTTCATGACCTATTTTATCACTAATCCTTTCAACCTAGTATATGGAGTCTTTTCAATACCGTGTTGCCACCAAAAAGAATTATTTTGGCAAACCTTATATGTCCCTTTCCCAATTCACTCCTTGTTCCTTATGGCGGTATTTGACATATTTGACATCTTCAACAACTTTGGTGACGACTTTTTAGCAATGTTTTTCTTTTCTAGCCAGCATTATTATTTACCACCAATGCTTTTCCAACAAGTATTTTTTATTGTTGATATTTGACAGAGATTCATTTCCCATCAAAGTTTTCCAGGGAATACTGTTTATCGTGATGGTTTTCTGATGAATATTGTTCTTTACTTATGTTTATCCATTTATAATTTTTTCGCATCAACATTTTTTCCCTGAGTTTCTTCTTTTCAACCAAGCTTTCTTGAGGTGACATTAGTATTCGTTGTCAACGTTTGTTGTGTGATGACTATCTTTGCTCTAAAACCATTGTCATGCCATCTGAGCATTTTTGCTTGCCAGTACTAGTGCTCTCTGAGAGCATCATATCCTCAGCATTTTTTTTCTTTCTGACATTTTTTGTGTCCTCTTACAAGTTTTGTTCTCCAACAGCCACTACACTCTCCAAGCAGATTTTGTTCAATAGAGTCATTGTGCCCTCCACTTGTAACAAGCTTGACTAATGATACATAGGCAAAAGCTTGAGGGGGATTCTTAAAGATACCACTTGTCATTGTTTACTTTATTAGCTCCAGTAACTAATCGGTTGACATAATTCTCTCCACAGGTCTTTTATTAATGACATTTGTAACAAGCTTATCTCACATAATACATATTTAGAGATATAATTTGATTACATAAAACAGGGAGATAAGGGAAATATCTTACTAAAGAAGAGGTAAAGATATTTTTGATATCCAATTGATGGAGTGGCCAATGTCGAATTGCTACTATTAGAAGTGGGTTTTAAGCCTAACTCAACCCCACAAAATCGGCTTGTAAGATGAGGTTTGCACCCCACTTATATATTATAAATTGGCCTTATCTCTAGCCGATGTGGGATTTTCAACACACCCCCCTCACGCCGAGGTATATACATCTCGAGCATGAGACTAGATATTAATGGGTGGTCCGATAACGGCCCAATAGCGGGTGGAACAATATGCCCAACAATATCACTAAAATAGACTCTAACCATAGCTCTGATACCATGAGATGAGACTCTAGACCCATCAGCCATTGTTTGGAGAGTTAACTGAGAAGTAAAAATATTATTACTGTGCTGTAATTCTATTACACATAGTGCCCTATTTAAGGGACTATGGACCAACGTAAATAAGGCTTCTAAAAAGCCCAAAACCAAAAAGCTAGTTAAAACAATATAATATATTTCAACACTCCCCCTCAAGCTGGAGCATATAGATCATATGC